>NC_137183.1:23685716-23980716 GCF_951804945.1 Podarcis cretensis
ATAAAGCTTCATTCTGCATGGTGGGCAGGGATTTTAGCTAAAACGTTCGACGCAATAAATGCCATGGGCTTAATTCCAGGAATGTGGAAGGAGGCCATTATAATTCCTATCTACAAAAAAGGCCCTCCCGGTGATCCAGGGAATTATCGGAATATTAGTCTGCTATCGTCCATTGGGAAAATATATGCCCGTTTTTTGCTGGCAAGGTTGATGAAGTGGTCAGTTGAGGCTGACCTGATTGGACATGAGCAAGCTGGATTTAGATTAAACCGATCCACAACAGACCAGGCAATTATACTTTATCACTTAGCCCGGAAATACTCGACACCTAGACGGGGCCAACTTTGCGCAGCTTTCATAGATTTGAAAGCTGCGTTTGATAGTATCCCGAGGAAATTACTATGGGATAAACTTGCCAGTTGGGGAATAGATAGAAGGCTCCTGTGGCTTATTTCCCAACTTCACGCCGGGTCCGTGGCTAGGGTGAGATTATCCCCTGCTGGAGACCTGACTAACCCAGTGCCAGTAAATAAGGGTGTACGCCAGGGTTGTATTTTAGCGCCACTTCTTTTTAACTTATTTATCAGTGATATGAGGAACCCATTAGCTGTCACACATAAATTTATCCATACCCCTCGTATAGCAGATTACCGTTGTCCTTTACTTCTCTACGCAGATGATGCTGTACTACTCTCTTACTCCAGAGTGGGTTTAAGGAGGGCACTAAAGATTTTTGCGACATATTGCCATTCTAATCATCTGTCTATCAACCACACCAAGTCCAAAGTACTGATATTTTCAAGGAGTCGAAAACTTTATTCATGGAAACTGGAGGGCACGAAAATCGAACAAGTACACAAATTTAAATATTTAGGAATATACTTTCAATATAATTTAGGGTGGAAAGTGCATGTTGAATATCTTCAAAACAAGACAAAAGCCCTATCACACTCCCTCCTTCGTTTTTTCTATTCTGAGGGGGCCTTATTCATCCCTGCGGCCCTGAAAGTGTATAGCATCAAAGTGATGGCCACAATGGCCTATGCTGCACCTTTATGGGCTGCCTTTGCAAACCTCTCACCATTAGAGTCACTTCAAAGCCAATTCTTACGCCGACTTTTAAAATTACCAACATGCATAAGTAATGCGGCTATTCGCTTAGAAATGAAGATCCCGTCAGTGCAGTTAGTTATATGGAGGAGAGTTTTGATTTATTGGATATCCCTATGGCATAAACTCCCGAACCACTATCTCATTCAATGCATGTGGCGAGATGACTTCACAAATTTGTGGTCAGGAAAAATCCATGCCAAATTGCTGTCCTATGAGATCTCGCCCACTGAATTGCTCAAACTGGATCTAAATGTGGCAAAAAGGTGTATAAATCAAAGGCTGGATGATGCGGAGCTATACCAAAATTTCGTAGCTGGTGGTGGAGCCTGCTCGCCGTTAAATTTCGGCATAACCCCTGTCTACCGCACTCCGTCCTACTTAACATCGCTTATGGCTGCGTCTCACCGATATGCCTTCATTAGAGCTAGGTTTAATGTCTTTCCAACAAACGTGCTGAGACATAGATTCACTAAGGGCCAAGTCCCTTCAATGTGTGCTTGTGAAATGAAAACATCTGAATCTCTACATCATGTTATGTTTATCTGCCCTTTGTACAGTTCATTCCGTGCTAGCATACTAAACTCCATAATCCAGCCTATGGCTGACAAACCAGTAGAACTACAGCTTGCCTGGGTTCTTCAAGATGTGGATCCTTATATTACCCTACAGGTTGCTAAATTCCTAACAGCCATCCTCTCGTACAAGAGACGGAATGGAATGTTAGCTGATTATTGATAGCTATAAGAATTTTTTATAACGACATCGGATATTGATTTTAGTGTAGTGCAAATTTTTTTTTTTAATTTTAATCTTAATCTTTTCTTATGAATGGCCAATATTTGTCCTTGTGAGACATGAATTGTGTTATACTATTTGTGGCTTGTACGAGTCTGCTGTTTTATTTGATTTGTTTTTGTTGTGTTGAGTTTCATGATGGGCGTAAAGGCGAATAAACATTTTGATGATGATGGCTGAATCATCTTATGTAAGCTGGACCAACCTTCCTGGCAAGGAAGCGCCATCTAGCGTTCTTATGGAGCCATCGCCCTATTCCAAGGAGATCCAGCCAATTTTGCATCGGGAAAACAAACTCCCCCAAAGAAATGCCAGATCCTGCAAGCATCTTCTACCCCTTCCTCCCCTTCCCTCCCTGCCTAAGCTTTTAGTCTCTTTCCTGAATTAATCTTGCTGGTTTGATCATATAATGAGTCTTGGAGAACAGAAAATGCCAAATGGATTCGGTGGGACATATTTGCAGAGGCTTCACCAACCACTTATATGCACCTGCTCTGTAAGTCGGGGGTGAGGACCCCCTGACCCAGAGGGTTCTGGGTGAGGATGTTGTCAGGACTTTACTGCTGAGGTTGGAGTCATTTGTCTACAAATATAGGGGCTGAACTCATATGCTTTTCATGCCTTTTTAAAAAAACAACACTTGTCTAAAACAGAATATACATATTTCCTTCATTGCATGGACATCCCACCTTTTTTCTCCAAGGAGCTCAAAGTAGAATACATGGTTCTCCATGTCCCCATTTAATACCCACCACAACCCTGTGAGGTAGATTAGGATGAGAGGCAGTGACCAGCTCAAGGTCACCCAGTGAGCTCTATGGCAGAGTGGGGATTTGAACCCTGGTCTCCCAGGTCCTAAGGGTTAAACCACTGAGCCTAGGGCTTGCTGATAAGAAGGTCAGCGGTTCGAATCCCCGCGATGGGGTGAGCTCCCGTTGCTCGGTCCCTGCTCTTGCCAACCTAGCAGTTCAAAAGCATGTCAAAGTGCAAGTAGATAAATAGGCACCACTCCGGCGGGAAGGTAAACGGCATTTCCGTGCGCTGCTCTGGTCAGAAGCGGCTTAGTCATGCTGGCCACATGACCTGGAAGCTGTACGCTGGCTCCCTTGGCCAATAAAGCGAGATGAGCGCCGCAACCCCAGAGTCAGCCACGACTGGACCTAATGGTCAGGGGTCCCTTTACCTTTACCTTCTACTCACTCTTGAGTCTGACACTCAAACCACTACAACATACTGACACTCTCTGCCTATTGGAAATGGGCAGACACATTAGCAAGGGTGACTGCCCAGTGTCAATAGGCAGGGAGTTCCAAAGTGTTGCCTCACTGAAAGGCTGAATTCTAATAGATGTGGAACGAATGTTATCTGGCACTTCTAAAGCTGTATGTTCTACAGACTGAAGAGGATATAGTGCCAGAGGTGGGAGGAAGCAAATAGCTGATTGTTAGGCACTAACAGTGCAAGGGGCATTTCCAGCCTGATCCTTGTTGGAGCACCACACATAGGACTGGCAAAGCTGCTTTCTGCAGCGATCAGCTGTACAGTTGAGTCCACCTGATCCACATCTCTACCTGCCCCACACTTCACATCAAACATGAAAACAGTCTTCTGGGCCAGATTGGGACATGTGCTGGGCCAGATTTGGCCCACAGGCCGGAGGTCCCCAACCCTTGTACTATACACATATTCGTATGCAATTTTGCCTAATATGCACATTTTTGCATAGCGATTTCCCCATACATAATGCATTTTTGTGTGCCAAATTCATCAACATATGCATTTTAATGCAAACCATGCTGCAGTATATGCAATTTTGTATACACGACATGCCCGGAGAACTGCCTTGCAAAATTCAGAGACGTGCGAATTTCAAAAAAAGGCTGTGTTTTGGTCCACATATTGTTTTCAGAGAGGGAAGATTAGGCTGCTTTGCCTATGAACATGAACTGGATTGAATTCCTCTCCCCCTTCTCTATCCTGCACCCCTGTCCCTGTAAGGCAGGCCTCATCTGTTCATATCACACTTCTCGCTGCTCTCGCTCTCCATGGCCTGCCAAGAGGAGCTTCAGCAAGAAGCAGCATATGCCCAGCTGGTACAGCGTGTCCTAGGAGAACTTGACGCAGGCTCTGTTTACTGCCACGTTCTCCGCGCTGCAACAGTTGGGCAACTCTCGGCATGCAACCAGGGTGTGAGCGCCGCCTGCTTGGATGCGTGGCTGCAACCTGCTTTCTTCACGAGGCCGCTAAATGGGTGGGCAAATAGGTTTGATGTGCCAGGATCCCACCTGACCGGGTGGCTTGATCATGATGTGATTTTTTGGGGGGTGGGGAAGCAAAAGGATGGGTTTTTCATAATTCGATTCACCAAGCCTATTAAAAACAGGCTGTGCCATGTAAAAAAGCTGGAAGGGAAGAAGTGAGCAGAGGCCAGAGGAAGAACTCTGAGTGGAAGGGTGTCCTATTTGCCATCTTTTGGACTCCCCCCAGGAGACTCATCAAGCACAATCTCTGGTAGCCTGGAGAGTAGATGAAGAGAGCCAAGCTGTGGGCAGCCTCCAATAGGCTCCTTGCCTGCTGCCTCCATCCACCTGCCCACTAGACCAAGCTTCCTGCCACCACACCTTAGATGCCAGGGCTCCGTGTCGTGGGGGCAAAATGTACACCCTGCTGTCTCTGCTATGCCTCTGGTATGAGGGTATTTAGCATGCCGCCTAATATTGCTTTTATGAAGATTTTAATGGACTTGCTATGTGTTTGCATGTTTTCTTCCCTGCTTGCAAACTTTTATGAACAAGCAGCTTATAAATTTCCATATAAATAAACAAGCTCCATCTGTGCTGTAAGACTGATATTTTTTAGGTGCAAGTTGAAATGAGAGTAGCAAGTTTGCAGTTGCCCATGTGCCGATGAAAGGATCTTGGTGCTTTCCTGCAGTGGCATCTGGAATGATGGAAAGGAAGTCTGGAGGAAGGAAGTCTGGTGAAGTCGTCCTAGATGATCTTGTGGATTCCTCTGCCAGGAGAATGAAAGGCTGAGGAAGAGCAAAGAGATTTGCATTCTAAATGATTGTGGGGCAGGGGGAGAAAACGAAAACCCAGCCAATGTTGTTTTTCTTGTTCTGTTTGGTCTGTGAATTCTTCACTAGGCACTCAGAGACATCATCTCTATAGGTCCCTGTAAGCCTCTCAGGATTCTGTTTCCATGGCATTCTTTAAGGCTGCACCATCAGCAGACAGAACTGAAATGACTGCCAGCAACCTTTTTCAAACAATAACTCTGATGCAGGAGGCCCCGAGCGGGCATCAAGCGAGTTAACAAGTGGCAAAGAATAATAATAACAACAGCAATAGTAACAATACTTTTGCTTTCCCAAAGGTGTCAGAACTACAAAGGGCTATTTGTGAAAAGCACCAGGGCTCCTTTTCTCCATATTTAGTAGTTTTAAAATCACCCAGTTTATCCATCAGATGATGGTTTCTCCCCCTGCTTGCTTTACTAACCCCCCCCGTCTTCATTTAAGAGTGTATGGAGGGGGGAGAGATTGAGAATTAGCAGGATCAAAGCAGGCATGGAGGGTATTTTAGCACTTTCAGAAGATAACATTTTGAGCACCAGAAAGTCTTCCTAGCCCAAACTTTTGAGCGAGGAACAAGGGGAACTTCCAGACTGTTGCTATTTTTAAGCAGCAGTGCTCTGCAAACAGACGACATCATCTAATCTCTGTGCAAACAAATCAGGAAGAATACTCAATAAATACATCATCTGAAAGTGCCAGGACAGACGGGGTGGGGAAAGTGAATTTTATCAGAATAGTATGATGTCAATTCAGTCTAGTGTTAAAAAATAATAATTCAGATGTGCATGGGCGGGTAGCGTGTGTATGTTAAGGAGCAGGAATCCACTCAGATTAGTAATAGGTTTGCTTCAGTAAATGCATAAAAAACCCATCTTGCCAAAATTGTGTGCGTGCAAGCTGCAGTTATAAGTAGGAAGTTAAGAAAGGTCTGTACATTATTTAAAGGAAGGGTGAGTTCACACTGACCCAAATCTCAGCGAGGTTGAATTAATCTGGTGAGTGAAGTGGATGGTGTTTCCTCTCATCTAAAACTTTCTCTCAGGTACAAAAGTGCAACACGGTGCCATCCAGTGGCTACTCGGATCTATCACAAAAAGCAGTGCCTCGTTCCTCCAGGGTTGCATTAGCGGAAATAATTTGGCACCCAATTTTACCTGGACTGGATATGCACAGTAATTGAAAACAAATCTGGAGCACACTCAATATTTGCCTGGAGAAATGGAAGCGATGCATTTCTCTTCTGTTATTTGAGCTTATATCAAGCATGGGCTAAAAAATATGAAGCTTTTTGCTGCTGCTGTTGTGGAGGTGGGTGTGGGTGTCCGTTTTGGATTTTAATGGATTCCGTTTATTTTTATGATGACATAGCTTTACCTTCGTGTATGCTCTTAAATAGGTTGTAAGTTGCCTAGAGACCTTTCCAGTGCAAAAAGCAAGTGTGGTTTGTTTTGTTTGTTTTTGTTATTATACACCACCTCTCATGATGTTTTGTTTCCCCAAGTGAACAAATTTGAGACATTTAGGTCTGAAGACTGGGGGGGAAATTGCTTCTATTTCTCTTTTTCTCTTTGGTGTCCTCTGCTTTGGGCCATTATTGGGGTAGGTACAGGGATTACACACACAGGAAGATGGTGGATGTTTGGTGGAAGGACCCTGAGTGAGAGGTAAGGAAGGGAAGTTCTCCCAGTCTAAGAGGCTGGGAGAAGAAAGGAAAGCTCCCAGGTCCCTATTTCCTCTGTGTGACAAGGATTAAGAGCTACCTTTCAGAGAGGACTCTATGTATTTCTTTCTTTCTTTCTCTCTCTCTCTCTCTCTCTCTGTTTTTGGTTTTATTTCAATTACTTTTATCTTATTTTATTATGAAAAAGCTTTAATGAAATTTCGCGAAACAAAAACACCTCCCTAACATTTTGGGGCCCTCCCCCTTCTCTCAGAGTATATATTTATTTATTTAAATTTATATATATATATATATATATATATATATATATATACACACATATATATATTCCATCCTTCCACGTGAACAAGTGCAGACTGGCAAACACACAACGGAAACATCCAAAGACAGTTAAATACAATTCCAATACAGACGTAGGCCAGGAAAGAGCTTGTTGAAAGAGGGAGGTCTTTAGTCCACACCGAAAGAATGACAGGGATGGCCAAGACCATCTCACCCATTAGGCAGAGTTTGGTGGTGGCCTCAGGCGGCAGAGGAACTTGCCTCTTGCTCGCCACTGCCCACCCAGTCATTTAAGTGAATCCAAGTCATCCCTATAGTGGAGCATTTTTCCTATGAAGAAATGCATACGGCACAAAGGTGAGCGAGAGGATGCGTTATAGAGGTTTTATAAAATCATGCATGGTGTGAGGAAAATGGACAGAGAAAAATGCTTCTCTCTCATAACATCAGAACTCATAGACACCCAAAGAAACTGAATGCTGTGCAATTCAGGACAGGCAAAATAAATTACAGTGCAGAGTTAAATTATAGAATTTGTTCCCTCAAGAAGTAGTGATGACCACCAACTTGGATGGCTTTATAAGAGGACTGGGCAAATTCCTGGCAAATAAGGAACTAGCCACAATGGCCATGTTCTCTCTACACTCTCAGAGGCGTTATGCTTCTGAACGGCAGTGGCTGGGAATCACAAGTGCGCAGAATACTATCGGGCTCAGATGCTGCCTGCAGAAAACGGCTTTCTGCCTTTCACAGAAAATGGCTTGGTCATGGAGAGATCTGGATGTTGGACTAGAAGGAATGTCCAACAGGTGGATCATGATCTACTGGTAGATCACTGGGTGTTTCAAGTAGATCATGGGATGACAGGAAGTGATCACTCCCCCCACAAAAGTGGAAAAATTGAGGCCTCTCTCTCCGCAAAAGCTCAACAACTTTGGTTCCCCCCATGGGGGTGCGCCTCAGGTGTCATGCCTAAGGGGGGGATCACAGCGTTGGTGGCCCCCACTTGAGGATCGCGTCAGTGGCGGTGGCCCCCACGCAAGGATCATGTTGGTGGCCCCATACCAGAGGAGATAGCTACTCCCCTGCCCCCCAAAAGCCCAACAGCTCTGGGCAGTTAGTCGCCATCTTGGGTAGATCACTGCCAGTTTTTTTTAATAATGGGAGTAGATCGCAGTCTCTTGGGAGTTGGACTTGCCTGGACTAGATGAGTCATGGACTTGACCCAGCAAGTGCTTTCTCTCTCTTTTTTTTTAACCTGCTTATATATGACTGGATTGATGAAGCTGATTTTATGGGAGGACAAATAATCTCGATGTGAGAAATGCACTGTAAATGACAGCAAGTCGTCCTTCCTCCCCTCTGAAGCCCATTCCTGTGGTTCCTCCCTGCTGATTTTCAGCCCTGCCTTATTTCTCATTTGAATTTGTCCCTTGATTCGTGCTATCAGCAGCTTTCCGCTCCTGCTTGAAGGGCCCTTTAGCGAAGGTACTTATACCCCATAATCAAGCCACCTCTTATATCCTTCTTTCTGATAAGCTAAGCAGCTTGACTTCCTGGAGTCTCTTGCCAGGAGGCTTGTTTCCAACTGCAGGAAAAAAATGATTCTTGCAGTTTTTCCTTTCCTGGCATCCTTTCCCATTTATGAATGGGCTTCTCTGGGTGCCGGGAATGTGCTTATTTGTGCATCTACATTTCTGCCAGTCATATAAACGTGCCCCTGAATTAATCGGGGGTTCATTTGAATGATCTCATTATTATGGGTGTGTCACCAGATCCTTCAACATCAAAACCACTGAGCCTCTTGGGCTTGCTGATCAGAAGGTCAGCAGTTCGAATCCCTGTGATGGGGTGAGATCCTGTTGCTTTGTCCCAGCTCCTGCCAACCTAGCAGTTCAAAAGCACACACAGTGCAAGTAGATAAATAGGTACCGCTGCGGCGGGAAGGTAAATGGCATTTCTGTGCCCTCTGGTTTCCGTCATGGTGTTCTGTTGTGCCAGAAGCTGTTTAGTCCTGCTGGCCACATGACCCGGAAAGCTGGCTAGTTGCAGAGGAGTGGCGGGAGGCTCCAGCTAGGGAACCTCCACGGGAAGAAGGCTCAGAGCCAGGGGATTGGTTATGGGATGACAATGAGTGGTCAACAGGAGAAGAGAGAGAAGACTGGGAGGAATAGGTGGTGTTGGAAGCTGAAGAGGTAACAGGGTTTAGTGAGCAGGAAGAGTCTGTGGCAGAGAGCAGAATCAGAGTCAGGAGCAGAGGTTGGACAGGAGGGGGGCCCAAGAGGCAGAGAGCAGGCAGGGTGGTGAAGAAGCCAAGGTGTCTCCCCCTCCTGCTGCGACCCATTCCTCTCCCCCATGGTCTCCCAGAACCAGAAGAGGTATGAAGAGGGAGGAGCAAAGACAGGCACACGGCAGAGTCCCAGATTGCTTGGGAAGGACCAGGGGAAGGCCTAGACTTAGGCAAGTGTGGGAAGGATGGGATCTTCAGTCCTCACAACTGCCTCATAGGAGCAAGATCTACTGGGATGAGTTGCTGTGCTCACTAGGCCTGGCCCCCTGAGCAGACCTTGCTTCCTTGAATAAAGAGTTAACTTCACTAATGCTGTGTGAATTATTGCTGACCTGTTCCTGACAAGAGGGCCACAGCTTCCTCACCCTGTTTGTTAGCATCTCACAGTAATGGAAACAACATGCCCTTCACCTGCACTGCCAGCTGCCCAAGAGCTCGGCCTCCAGCCCAAGATGCAAAGTTTCAGATCTGTTCACTAGCTTACCCTGTGCCTCAAATGCTGATCAGTTGCCACAATGCCCGGTGGGTGCCCCAGACAACTGGCGGCTTGTTAAACATCCCCCTGGCTTACAGGCCCACAGCTCACTGACAAGAACCACACTCGTGTTCAATCGCAGCTTAATCACAGCCAAACTAGATTAACAGCTCATACTAATTATCAACTTCTAACAGGTTGCTGAGGTTTGGAGGCAAAAAACATCCTCTGTTTCTAGATGAAAAAGGGTGTGTGGGGAGGAATGCAAAAGCAACCACGAAGCCAGCCTCAATTAGGTCCTTTAGAACAAAACACTCCCAAATTTACCAGCGTCCTCTTTGTGGTGACGATGGTCTTTTAAAGTACAATTGTACAAGGATATATTTGTTTGTTTCCATTTTCCTATCTGCTGCGTTGCCCACAAGGGCCTAATTAGCTAGTTACAGATGCTCGGATCAGTATTATATTCTTGTCTATTTTTTGGTGTGTTCTTTAAAAAAAGAAAAAGGGGAAAAAAACAGCGTAACTTGTAGCACAGATTGTTGGCCCGGAGGCATCCAAAGATCAACAATGAGCTTTCTGTGAAACCAGCCCTCCTGTGAAAAACCAGTTTCCCTCTCCCCAGAATTCCTAATGAAGAAACAGACGGGGCAGGGATGTGGGGATGAGGAAGACACAATCCATCATGGCATACTCAGAATGAGTCAATGGTGGAAAGAGTACAGTGCTACCTCCGGTTACATATGCTTCAGGTTACATACGCTTCAGGTTACAGTCTCCGCTACCCAGAAATAGTACCTCGCGTTAAGAACTTTGCTTCTGGATAAGAACAGAAATCGTGCTCTGGCAGCGCGGCAGCAGCAGGAGGCCCCATTAGCTAAAGTGATGCTTCAGGTTAAGAACAGTTTCAGGTTAAGAACGGACCTCCGGAACGAATTAAGTACTTAACCTGACGTACCACTGTATATTGAAGAAGGGCTTCCCTTTCAATAATAGGAACAGCAGCAGCAGCAGCAGCAACAACAACAACAACAACAACAACAACAACAACAACAACAACCACCTGACTTTGAATATAATGTTAGTGCTCATGTAATTGTTTAAAAACCTAAATGACTCAGGCCCCAAAAGACCTTTCCATTCCCTGTAGAAGCCACGATGGATTTTGTAATTCCGGCGCTGTCCCTGGAATATAGGGACAGTTGGAGAGGGTACGGAAAGGGCTTTTTTCCAACCAGAACTTGCCAGAACTCAGTTCCAGCACCTCTCAGGTGGGTGCCATTGCCATTATAAGTCAACAAGGGTCACGGTGAGTTCCGGCATCTCTTTTTCTTGAAAAAAAGGACTGGGTACAGATATGGAGAGGCCAAGCACCTGAGCTAGGCATGTAGAGGGTCCCCAGGTCCAATGGCTAGCATTACCAGTTAAGGAAAGGGACCAGGCGATGGGAAATGCTGTCTACCTGAGACTCTGGAGAGCTGCTTCCAGGCAGAGTCAACAATGCTTAGCTGGATGGGCAAATAGTCTGGCCTGATACATAGCCGTTTCAAATGTTCTTAGAATCATGTTGACTAAAACGTGGTGGCTCAGCCCAGCATTTCAGGCTGGAAAGAACGAACGAACGAACGAACGAACGAAAGAAAGAAAGAAAGAAAGACCAAAAAGGTGGGGGGGGGGAGGCAAGAAAAGAGAGGGGCAGACAAAAAGCACCATGATTTCCAAAGGGCTAATGTTTAGATGGCCTATGTCTATCAGTCCAATATCATTTAATAGGGAGGCTGTTAGGATCAGCTTCTAATGCACATGGTGCTAAGAGCAATAATTGGCACCTGGATAATAGCTGTTTCTTCTCAGCTTCAATCAGAAAATTAACTATTTGATGGAAGAGTAACGAGAGCAGAGGAAATGCCATGGCGGCTGTATTGTCTCTAATGCGTTGTATAATATTATGAGGCCTCCCGCCTTTCCTCCAGTTCCAGATATTCTTTCGGCCAAGCTCTCGCATGCCTCAGAAAACAGGGTGCGGCATTGGGCTCTGCAGCTAAAAGCCAGCTTGATCCTCAGCGGCTACACTCCCCACGACCAGAGGGAGGAGAAGGCATGGTCCCGTCCCCTGTTGCCCATTAATTAGGGATGGGGGAGAAATTCCATTCCATTTGCATTTAAAGGCAAACTCACCTAATTCACATTTTTCACAACAGCGTGCAAACCGAAACACAACCATCCTTTGAAATGAGCACTTTTCTGGATTTTGCAAGTAATGTGTAGACCAGTGCATATACTGGAGCAAGGTGTGGATAAAAATGCCATGCAAAGGGGAATTATATTAGGAAACACTGCTTTGCAAAATAATAATAATGTTAGGCAAAACTTCATACAAAGTTGTGCATATTGGGAGAAATTTGCACTACAATGCTGATGCATTTTCACAAGGGCTTTTAAATCAAAAAACCCTGCAAACTGATATAGAAATGCGGAGAACTGAAGACTAGGGAAAAAAGAGAAACAAAGAGAAACTGAAATTGGCAGATTTGCCCATCTCTAGCCTGGACTCATTATTCACCCTTAGCATTAAGGAGGTGAACTCTACAGTGCACAGGT
The DNA here is from genome assembly GCF_951804945.1 of Podarcis cretensis. NCBI lineage: Eukaryota > Metazoa > Chordata > Lepidosauria > Squamata > Lacertidae > Podarcis > Podarcis cretensis. The sequence goes on from NC_137183.1 coordinate 23,698,030, forward strand.
GTAACAGGTGTAACCTTCTGTTCAGTAAGGTCATGACACAGGTGTGGGAGGAATCTGACCTGCATAGGGGCTTGGAATGAGTTCCTAGACTCACTTTAGGTGGCACTGTGGTCTAAACTACCGAGCCTCTTGAGATTGCCAATTGTAAGGTTGGCAGTTTGAATGCCTGCAATGGAGTGAGCTCCTGTTGCTCTGTCCCAGCTCCTGTTTGAAAACACTCCAGTTCAAGTAGATAAATAGGTACCGCTGCGGCGGGAAGGTAAACGGCATTTCCGTGTGCTCTGGCACTTGTCACAATGTCCCGTGTGCCAGTAGCGGTTCAGTCATGCTGGCCACATGACCTGGAAAGCTGTCTGTGGACAAATGCCAGCTCCCTTGGCCTGAAAGCGGAGATGAGTGCTGCACTCACAGTCAAATTTGACTGGACTTTACCTTTTTACCTTAAAAAAAACCCATACCAGGTAATGTTTACACTAATACATATACTAAAGTGTTCATAAAAATATTGCCCAGGGGTAAACTGTTGACGGGCTCTATTTCTCAATTTGTATGGTTCTTGATCTTTGAACCATACTTGACTGTGACACAGGGCAGGCCCTACCATTAGACAGAGTAAGACAGCTGCCTCAAGTGTTTGACTCTAGGGGAGGCACCAGAGCTCCCCCACATCCCCCAAGCTGGACTAAGCTAGTGGAGGATGTTGCCCATCCCCATTGTTGAAGTAAGATTCAATTGCCAGTCCAGTCAGATTTCTGAACATGAAATGAGGACACCTTCTTAGCCTTCCCTTCAGCCCTCCTCCCTCCACATACCTTTTCCCTTTCATGTCGTGCCTGTTAGTTGGCAACCCTGAGGGTTCTAAATGGTGTTTTATCATTTTATGTTTGTGAGCTGCCTAGAGAGCATCTAAAATTATTGGACAACAATACATTCAGTTGATGATGATGATAATAATAATAATAAGAAGAAGAACAATCATTCTTAAAATGCATCTGTAGTCCAGTCTGGGAACCTTTTTGGCTGAAGAGGAGGGTAAAGGTAAAGGTACCCCTGCCCGTACGGGCCAGTCTTGACAGACTAGGGTTGTGTGCTCATCTCGCTCTAGAGGCCGTGAGCCGGCGCCATCCGCAGACACTTCCGGGTCACGTGGCCAGCGTGACGAAGCTGCTCCGGCAAACAGGCACCAAAGCAGCACACGGAAACGCCGTTTACCTTCCCGCTATAAAGCGGTACCTATTTATCTACTTGCATTTAAGGGTGCTTTCGAACTGCTAGGTGGGCAGGAGGTGGGACCGAACGACGGGAGCTTACCCCGCTGCGGGGATTCGAACCGCCGACCATGCGATCGGCAAGTCCTAGGTGCTGAGGTTTTACCCACAGCGCCACCCACGTGGGAGGGTAAAAACACTTTAAATAAATGAGAAATAATATTTAACCCAGGCTGATGTCTTTTATTTCTTCTAGAGGTCTTTGCAGACCAGAGGGAAATGAACTCCTGTTCAGCTGAACGCTCAAATAGGCAGGTGCGGGATGTGGTACTGCACATTCTCTTCTGCTTCCCACATGCCTCTGGTCTCTAAAACCTTCAGAACAAGACCCTTGCGGATGCTGTATCATCTCTCACTGATTGCAATGTGGAGAAAATGGCTTTCGACAAAGACCATCCATGAGCCGTTTATTCTATTACTTGTGAGATTGCGGACTCTGTATCTGCTTTGGGGGGTGGAGGGGTGGGGTGGGAAGACCTTTAGCAGTGATGTAGTGCACATATCTTGCTTCTCCACAGATACCAGTCTCACAAAACAATTGTTCCCAGTTAAACAATGAAATCTGGCACTGCGCTGCAACCAGGGCAGAAATCTGTCAGGTAAATAGAAATAACCACCTTGTAAACCTCCCCAAACAGCTCTGCTTTTATACTTTAATTGAAGAACAGAACATTTTAGGTTTCTTTTATAGGGTGGTGCTTGCTGAATGGCAGATGTCGACAGTGAAGTGTAACAGTATGCCCCCTTTCATAAAAAAGAGTCACTTCATCGCTTTGGAAAGACTTACACTTACAGACCTGGATGAATAGCAGCAGGGTGTGGACACAGAGCCCATTCTTGCACTTGTGGAAAACGGGGAAGCAAGTGGGAATCATCTGCCAGAAGAGAGATGAAGGGATTAAAGCATGTAGAATTGTAGAGTTGGAAGGGCCCCAAAGGGTCATCTAGGCCAACTCCCTGCAATGCAGGAATCACAGCTAAAGAATCCCTGACAGATGGCCATCCCACCTCTGCTTAGAAGCCTCCAATGAAGAAGAGTCCACCACCTTCTCAGGTGATCTGTTCCATTGCTGAACAGCTTTTACCTTCATAAAGTTCTTCCTAATATTGCATTGGAATCACCGTTCTTGTCATTTGAGTTCTCCCTTCTCGTGTAGCAGAAAACAAGCTTGCTCTCTCTTCCATGTGACAGCGGTTCAGTTATTTGAAGATGGCTATCATATCACCTCTCAGTTTTCTCTTGTCCAGGTTAAACATAGCCAACTTCTTCAAATGTTCCTCATAAGGCTTGGTTTCCAGATCCTTGATCATCTTGGTTGCCCTCCTCTGCACATGTTCCAGCTCAATAGCCTTCTTAAACTGTGGTACCCAGCACAGTACTATGGGGTTGGGAGGGTCTGACCAAGACAGAATAGACTAGAACTAATAATTCCCTTGATCTGGACACTATATTTCTGTAGATGCAGCCTAGAATGGCATTAGCTATTTTTCCTGCTGCATCACACTGTTGACTCATGCTAAGCTTATGGTCTTTTAATTTCATGGCTGCTGTCACCATCTGCAGTGATCATGGAGCCCAAGAAAGTAAAATCTCTCACTGCCTCCATTTCTTCCCCTTCTATTTGCCAGGAGGTGATGGGACCAGTAGCCATGATCTTCGTTTTTTTGATGTTGAGCGACCCTGATGTTGGGAAAGATGGAGGGCACAAGGAGAAGGGGGCGACAGAGGACGAGATGGTTGGATAGTGTTTTTGAGGTTACCAGCATGAGTCTGACCAAGCTGCGGGGGGCAGTGGAGGACAGGAGTGCCTGGCGTTCTCTGGTCCATGGGGTCACGAAGAGTCGGACACGACTAAACGACTAAACAACAACAACAACAAGCTTATGGTCTACTAAGATCCTAATGTGGTCAAGCCAGGTGTCCCCCATCCTATATTTGTGCATCTGGTTATCCCTCAACTTGTAGGGATACACTTTCCTACACTTCTACCTAAGTGTAGAACCTTACATTTATCCCTGTGGAAATTCATTTGATTACTTTTGGCCAAGTTATCTACTCTATTAAGGTGATCCTGATTCTATCTTCTATGATATTTGCTAATGCTTCCAAGTTTGATGTAATCTGCAAATTTGATGAGCATCCCCTCTATTCCTTTGCATTGAAATGAAATGGGGTGGAACGGTATAATGACCACATAGTTAATCATGCAACTTACAAAAAATTGCCACAGCAGACAGAAAGACAAATGATATAGCTTTTGGTGGAGGGTGAACTGCAGTGGAATGGAAACAGTTCTGCCACAGGATGGAATGGAAAATGATGCCTCTATTCATCCCTAATGTTCGGATCTGCACTCCTATGTTGTTGTTCAAGGTACTAATAAAAGTGATTGTACAAAATCTGAATATTCCTAATTATGGATTCCCTTCTCGCATTCTGCTTCCCAGCTGATATCAGTATTCAATAGAGATTCTCACTGATTTTTTCTCTGCCAGAGGCAATGGAATACATTATCTGGGAGCGAAGCGTGGAGTACTCATGGCTGCAGAAGCTCTATGGCAATTTGGATTCCACGCTAGTGATAGGGTGTGAGCTTTCTTCAAAAGTCATTTTCACTGATGCTGACACATGAAATGTCCCTTGGCAACCTGTCTATCAAACAGCAACACGTGCAGAGAAATTAGATTACTCATACTACAACTAAGAGGCGGGGGCATGGGAAGGAGCGGAGAATTAACAGCAACAAAAACGGGGTGTGGACACATTTGCAAGCATTTGGGAAGGAAGTTGCACTCGAAATCATGGGCAGCTACCCAGCAGCAGAACCATTAAGCACAAATGGCAAGAGTCACGCAGATTGCAAAGGAGCTGACTGCTTCAAATGCCATGCTGCAGACTGGATCAACTTTTTTTAAAAATAAAAGAGACCACATACAGATGCCCATTTCATTGTGCATTCATTATGATTTTTTGCTCATGATGGTATTGGGGGTTGGCATCCTGCTTCATCTCTAAGTGGCCTATTTCACATAGCTTCCTGGTGAGATTCTGTATCTTTTCCTGCCTCATGTGTTCTGTTGCTTTGCTTCTTTGTTGTCCTGCTTTTGTTCTGTAGTGCAAGAGTGACTCTCCAGATGAACATAATGTGCTAACATCAGAGAACCATCACAGAACAACTAATAAGGCAGAATGGTGCGTAAATGGTCTGGTATAAATCCTTTAGGTAAAGGGACCCCCGATCATTAGGTCCAGTTGTGGCCTACTCTGGGGTTGCGGCGTTCATCTCGCTTTATTGGCTGAGGGAGCCAGCGTACAGCTTCCGGGTCATGTGGCCAGCATGACTAAGCCGCTTCTGGCGAACCAGAGCATTGCACAGAAACGCTGTTTACCTTCCCACCGGAGCGGTACCTATTTATCTACTTGCACTTTCGACGTGCTTTTGAACTGCTAGGTTGGCAGGAACAGGGACTGAGCAACAGGAGCTAACCCCATTGTGGGGATTCGAACTGCCGACCTTCTGATCGGCAAGTCCTAGGCTCTGTGGTTTAACCCACAGTGCCACCCACATCCCTAATAAATCCTATACTTATGCACTATTAATTCTTCAGTTTGATGTGGCAGGATAAACTCGCGAACAAATGCAGGCAGAAGTCTAGAGGGACCCCAGGATTCTATTAACCCTGCTATGCATGTTCATTCTGATAGAGCCTGCACACTTCATTCATACAACCATGCCATGCAGAGAGTCCCTGGTTGAAACCATGGTATCTCCAGGTAGGACTGGAGAGCCAGTTCCAGTTGTTTGCAGGCCTGTCAGTACAGGTTTCCTGCTATATAGTGGTGGAATGGCCATGAGGGGCCTCTGGCCAATCAGAAAGCTCAGCCAGGGGGTTGAGTTGTCACAAGGAGGTCTGAGCATGCTCAGTGGCCTCCAGGTCCCCTGGAAAGTTGAGTGTCAACTGGAAATGGGGGAAAATAATGAATGAGGCTGCTTGAACCTCTTGTATCTTATAATAGCTGAGAGGAGGACATAGCCAGCTGGCTGGAACCTGGAACAGGAGAACTCCTTTAGGGGTTTGAGGTACACACTGCAACATTTTGCTACAGATCCCACTTGTCACATGTATTCTCCAAATGTAATATCGCCCTGCGAGTTTGAAATAGACTACAAAACCCATGTAGCAGTGTGAATGTGGACAGGTCAAATAATTATGCGGCTCAGAGTTCAATTTAAGTATTTATATAATTTGGAGACTTGTGTTTATGGTGGAATTTCCATATATTTTAGCAATTTGATAAAAGACACACATGTGGCGTGCAGAATATTTGCACAACTTAAGTAACACATAACTCATGGTACAGTATGGCCTCAAGCAGCAACTTCTTGTGTCTGCATGCAATCAACATGTAAGACAAACAGCTTCCAGAGGATTATTTCACCACAGGCTTAAAGTCTTCTCTATATTACTCTAGTTTTCATGCATATGCTGCTGACGTAAGCCTACTCTCTGCAAATTTGTTTCTGACTATTTTTGTCTTTTTTTTTTAATAGTAGTGAAGCAAATGTGTTTTTTTTTTAAAAAAAAATCATGCTCAATCAAAGTAATGCAACTCAGCACAAAAGATCCACAATTCCTTGCGTTTCTATGGTTTTATAAGCCTATGAGAGATTTAAAGCGGTTTCCGAGAAACTCAATGAGCCCAACTTTTGTGTGATGATGTGTGGCTCCCTTTCATGGAGAATCAGTTCCTTTGCCTTAACAGTGCAGAGTGGTAAAGCATAGCTTTACAAAAGGTAAGGAAAGCTAATTCACATCTTAGCAAAATCTCGTAAATCAAAATGTAATCCAGTGCTGTGAAAGTTTCCAGTGGGTGGAGGGGGGCCAGGAATCCCTCTGTGAGAAAAATATCTGTCCACATTCTGAGGTTAGAGCATCAGTATCACCAATAAAGGAGTAGCTTAAGACAGACAAGACTTTGGGGTTTGTTTTTTATACTCAAGTTACTGTTTGAGTCTTGATTTGAGAGTCTCCTTGATGTGTTTTTGGGTGCTAATTAAGACAGTGAACTTTTCAATACATTCACCAATAATATTAATATTTTATATGTCCTTTTTTTTTTTTTGGCGGTGTGTGTGTAAAAAATGAGGTGCCTGTACTTGTATCCTGATCAAAGTGTCCTGGGTACCAGCAAAAAAAGAATGATGGTACTCCATACCAGTTAAGGCTATTGCAAAAAGGATTGCTTTTCCGTAAAATGCAAATTTTTGTGTGCACATCTTGAAAAACAAAAAATGCATTGCAAAATCCATAGAAGTGCATCACCCAGCTGGGAGTTCTATCCCAACCTGTCAGTTCAGGAGCACTGGACTGGGTTATTATTCTGCACAAATGTATTTCACATCTCTAATTAAGATGTGTAATTTCTAATTATGCTATGGGTGGCAAAGCTGGATGTATGTACTGCTGCCATGCCACATCAGAATGTTGCCTGCAGTCTTTTCCCTCAATGCATGCCATGGAAGGAGAAGGAGACACACACAGGCCCTGTCTTCTGCATGTGCTTACTCTTCATGCGTACAATAAAATGCTTGCATGGGGAACTATGCATAGAGTGTATGCCATGTGATCTGTAATGTAAAGGTAAAGGGACCCCTGACCATTAGGTCCAGTCGTGATTGACTCTGGAGTTGCGGCGCTTATCCTGCTTTATTGGCCAAGGGAGCCGTTGTACAGCTTCCAGGTCATGTGGCCAGCGTGACTAAGCCGCTTCTGGCGAACCAGAGCAGCGCACGGAAACGCCGCTTACCTTCCCGCCAGAGCGGTACCTATTTATCTACTTGCACTTTGACGTGCTTTTGAACTGCTAGCTTCGCAGGAGCTGGGACCGAGCAACAGGAGCTCACCCCATTGTGGGGATTCGAACCGCTGACCTTCTGATCGGCAAGTCCTAGGCTCTCTGGTTTAACCCACAGGGCCACCCGCGTCCCTATGTAATCTGTATTTGGCCCAAAAATGCAGATATTGCAAATCGTATCTACACACACACCGGTTCCCTGTGCAAACTTGCTACAGTAAGCCTCATTGTACTCCATGGGGCTTATTTCTGAGCAGACATCCACAAAAAGTCACCTCTTCAACTAGTCAGCATCTCCCAGTGAAATCACTTGGCAACCTTTAAACTAGACTGCTGGGGACAGCAAGAGGACCAGCCACTGGGAGGCATTATCAGGGAAGGGCTGTAGTTCAGTAGTAGACCTTCTACAACATCCCAGGTTCCTTCTCCAGGTAGGGCTGGGGAAAATTCCCTGGCTGAAAGCCTGGAGAGCTGTTACCAGTCATTGTAGACAATATTGAGCTATATGGATCAATGGCATGGCACATTCCTACTGGTCTTGATATTGTTATATTGAATGTGCAGTTGCTATGTTTTAAAGTATGTCTTTGTTGTTTTGCATTGTAGCCCGCGTTGAGTTTCTTTTAATAGAAAAGTGAGGTATAAGTTTTACATCTCTTCTAGCCATTGCATGCCAGCAACCATTATTACTGAATGCCAGCTTTCAAATACTGTCAAATCTGAGACAGCATCACATGTTGGCTGTCAAATATCATTATCAAATATTGAAACTGAATTGCAGGAGCTGTTAGATGCAGATGACAAATATTGAAAGGCTACATGGGACACAGGTGGCGCTGTGGGTTAAACCACAGAGCCTAGGGCTTGCTGATCAGAAGGTTGGCAGTTCGAATCCCTGTGACGGGGTGAGCTCCCGTTGCTCGATCCCTGCTCCTGCCAACCTAGCAGTTCGAAAGCACATCAAAGTGCAAGTAGATAAATAGGTACCGCTCCAGCGGGAAAGTAAATGGCGTTTCCATGAGCTGCTCTGGCTCGCCAGAAGCGGCTTAGTCATGCTGGCCACATGATCTGAAAGCTATGTACCAGCTCCCTCGGCCAATAAAGCGAGATGAGCGCCGCAACCCCAGAGTCGGCCACGACTGGACCTAATGGTAAGGGAGCCCTTTACCTTTACCTGGCTTAATGGGAGCAAATTCGCTTCAGTCCTACTTGGAAACGGGCTTCCTTTATTGCCTGTTGGACTTACTGCCATGAAGCTATGCCTAAGTCAGCAGAACCAACCCTTCCAATGAGTTAAACTTAGGGATGGGTGAAACCGTCAATTTCGTTTTCTCTCCCTATCTCATTGTAAAAAGAAACAAGAAACATCTGCCACCATTTTAGTGCACATTCCTTCTTCTTTTTAATTGGGTTTTATAAACAAGAATAATAATGTGCAAATTTTTGCTAGCAATTTCCCCTAATACAGTGTATTTTGCTACGTTATTTTCACTTATAAAAATGCACACCTTTACCTAATAGACACATTATTGTATCCATTTATTTGCTTGAATTATATCTCAGAGTCAGGAGAAGTGTGAATTTTGACGGAAAGATGTGTTTCAGTTCCCATGTATTGCTTTTGGGATTAGGTAAGGTCACAGTACAACCAAAATTCTTCCCCATTCCAAGTTAAACTATTGTGAATGGTAAATGCTTCCATAAATGTTAGTAAGCAGCAGTCAGATTTGCCATGCCTTAGCATTGACCTAGGCACTGTAGACTTTTGATAAGGAGATAGTTTTGAGAAAGCACTGCAGCTATGAGTGCTGGGTGGTGGTGCTTTTCAAGACACCGTCTTGCTGAGTTGGCAAGAATGAATCCAATAACCTGGCCAAAGTGCCGAAAATATTTTAAAAGCTCTTTAAGTATTACATTTCCTAAAGCCACCTGTCCCCTCAAACACATTTAATCAGTCACAGATGAGAGAGACCAACCTGCTAACCTTTTGGCTTTGAGAGAAAATATTTCACTTTGTAAACCCATTCCTAGGTATTTCCTTAATTCTTCCTAAACGAAGCTTTCATCCCCTATTTTCCACTTAAACTTAATGAGTTAACTGGACTCTGAAATTCTGCCATGTTGACCTTGGAGGTCTGTTTAGCCTGCTTTCCACCTGCTCCTTTAGAAGTTAGGCCATTAAAAAAAAACAGAAAGAAAGGAAAAGAAATTCAAAAGAATGAAGCAATCTCCCCCAACCCTGTGTGATTCCCCCCCCTCCTGAGGTGTGTAGAAGCTAAATTACAACAAGCTTTGAGGCACATGTTTGAAAGCAATAGGGATGCGAGTTTTAAAAGTATTTGCTGCAGAGTTCCAGATAGCTCAGAGCTGCAGGCTGATTTTTGCTCTATCCAGTTTGTACAGTGGTACCTCTGGTTACAGACACTTCAGGTTACATACGCTTCAGGTTACAGACTCTGCTAACCCAGAAATAGTACCTCAGGTTAAGAACTTTGCTTCAGGATGAGAACAGAAATTGCGCGGCGGCAGCGGGAGGCCCCATTAGCTAAAGTGGTACCTCACGTTAAGAACAGTTTCAGGTTAAGAACGGACCTCCAGAATGAATTAAGTTCTTAACCCGAGGTACCATTGTAGTGCCATGACTGGCTTTTCAAAAATCTGTCACCGAAAGTCCATTTTGGCTGAAGGAGAGCAATTGGCAGCTGGTGGGATGCATCTTAAGGTCATTTTTTGTGGCCTTGAAAGCCCTACCAAAATTTAATCAAGGCGTGTTTTTCCAGTTTTACTTGTAAGAAAATGGTGGATTTTTTTTTAAATTGCACTGCACTGCAATCCCTCCTTTTTCTCCACAGCAACTCTGTGAGGTGGTTTAGGCTGAGAGGCAGTGACTGGCCCAAGGTCACCTAGTGAGTTTCATGGCTCAGTGGGCATTTGAACTCTGGTCTACCAAATCCTGATCTGACACTCTAGTCACCAAACCAAACTGGTTTAGGTAGAGGTTCTACCAGGTTGTAAGAAATACACACACACACACACACACACACACTACTGCATAATGTTTGGGATTATTGTATACTTCGCAGGAATGCTGTGCTGCTCTCACAGATAATATATATCAGATGTATGCTGCCAGTTACAGGAGTTATAATCTCACCCAGCACCCAAACCATAAGATTACCACCAGCAGTAATGAGAAGCACCCTCTGGGGACATACTCCCATGCAGGAATTACATCAAGAGGTAGTACGAGATCAAGTTTTAAACAGATATCCAGGGTAATGGAGATTTTGTAAGGGCCGCAGTAATGGCAATTCCAGACACACAGCCTAATCGGAATCAGTGAGGTCAGTCAACACCCCCAAGTTGGCTGAAATCCAACAGAACTGCTGCTCAGACTCCGTTCATTAAATATCAGCCTCCTCTCCATATATTGGAGTGACGGGGAATGCAGAACATTTAGAGGCGGGTCATGAAATGGTTGTTTCCTAACACATCTTTACCCTCAGAGAAAAATGCTGCCCATGACAGAGCAGAAAGGGATGGAGTCAATTAGTTTTGGATTGACATTGTTATTCTCTTCTACCTGGTGGAGAATGATAGTCAATATGTGGCATAAAAGGGAGGGGGGAGAGCAAGAAAAGGAAAAGCTGTGTTTTATTAGCTTTCCATCTTCTTTAAGAGATCGCCAAACAGATCTGGTTTCACTTGGCCTTCAGCTCTTGTGTCAACCTTTCGGGTTCTGTTTTTGCTGGGGGATAGGTTTCATTGCGTTAATACAGCACCACAAATGGTTCCAATTGAGAGAGGGCCACAATGAGCTTGTCAAAAGCGATCAGGCCAGAGCTTTCAACGTTTTGGCCCTGGAAATCTCTCAAGCTGCTCTCCCCAGCCCCAGCCCCGATACTGCCATACCCCTGATGATTCACTTGAGTTTGCTCACCTGCTCTGACATGAGAGGCTCCTCCACCTCCACACCTCATCCATTTGGACTGGTCTGGGGCATGACCTGGAGAGAGTGTTCTTCCAATCCATGTTTCCTGGCATGGTCAGGTGGTGGAGTGAGGAGCTTGGTCTTCCAGAGGCCTAGCGATGTGCAAAAAGAGAGAGGGTGTGGCTCTGCTGACCAAGGAAGCAGAGAAGGGCAGACATGTCATTGTTGGAACAGTAGGGTCAATCAGGCCCCATTTGCACTATTTATTTAAAGCAGTATCATACTACTTTAAACAGTCATGGCTTCCCCCTAAGAATGCCATTAACTGTAGTTGGATAAGTTAATGGAGATCTCCTATTCTTCTCAAAGAGCTATAATTCCCAGAGTTTCTTGGAAAGAGGGATTGACTATTAAACTGCTCTGGGAACTAGAGCTCTGACGGGCTGGACAGGGCTAAGTAAGTTTTGAGGTACCACAGAATGTTCTGGAAATCCATTCTCTCTACTTTCTGTTCCAGGAGGAGCTGAGTAGAATTTAATTTGCTTCTTTCTTTCCTCCTCCTCCTTCTTTTTTAAAAAACACACAGCTCACTTCAATTCACCTGAAACTGGTGAGGAAAATGTCATTTGTAATAGAAAAGCAAAGTGGGCAAAGAAGATCTTTGTAGCTAGTATTTGACACTCGCCGCAGTAGGAGACTTGGCAGACTGTTTTAAGTCCAGGAGAGGTAGTTAAAATGCAGACTGCTTATCCTTGTTCTCAGACTTTGAGAGGTGTGGCTTTCTCCTGTGGACAAGTTATCGCCCCTCTCTTTGATCCACCGCTCAATGTTCAGAATGGCTTTTATGCTGCCTCCGCATGTAATGGATAATTTAGCCTATGCCATTAAGGAAAAGAGGGAATGTATTGTGCTTTTTTTGGTTATATGTTTCAGTCGCTTGTGAAAGTACATCTTGTCATTCATCATCAAATACACGCTAAAAATAATAATAATAAGAAATTGAATTATGATTGATTTCTTTAGTGTTTAATTCTTTAAACAATGTTTACCAGCACCTAATTTAAACACAGCAAGGGTTCAAACCCGCTTAATAGTTGGACAGCACAGGTTTTCAGCCTTAGTGATAACATAGTTATTGGTGGAGCAGGCTGAAGGTACACTTGTAGAAAGGGAGTAGGGACAACACCTCAGCCTGCATTCTGTCTCAGCTTCCACTGAATGTTATGGAACAAATCAACAAGGCTTTCTGTCCTACCGGCCACTGGCCAGCCACTCACTGGCCCAGTCAGAGCTCAGAACAGCTTGGAGTGATATTTTCACCCAGCTGGACCACCCACCTGTCAATCATGTAGCACCATTATGACATCGTGCGACTGACAGGTCACTAAGGTTCTGACCTGTAGAGCCAAGAAGGTTCTTCACCCTTGGTCAAGGATTTCAGGCCAAGGAGGGAGGAAAGAGCCTTTTAACAAAACACTTAGCCAAGAGTGCAGGGTTCAAGGAGCAGCATAATTTCAACAAGCCAGAGGGTCAAGCACAGAGAATAGTCAAGGTCCAAAGCTGGATGCAGAAGGAAGGCCAGGAGACAGTCCAGTGCCAATACTACAGCAAGGAGGGTGGAGAAGACTCAAGCACAAAGAACCAGAGATTGTGTTGGAGACAACAACACTTCTGACACCAGTTGCTAGAAACCACAGGAGGGGGCAGGGAATGTTGTTGTGCTCATGCTCAGTTTGCAGACTTCCCAGAGGCATCACCGGTCTCTTAAACTGGGTGGGTGGGGTTATTATTTTTGTTTGTTACTTTGGTATGGTATTTTTGTGTTTTTCTATTGTAAACTGTCCTGTGATCCTCGGTTGAAGAGTGGTCTAGAAATTTAATAAATGAATAAAAAATTGTGGTTGGCCACAGTGAGAACAGAATGCTGGACTAAATGGGCCACTGGTCTGATCCGCCAGAGTTCTTCTTAGGTTCTTAGGTTCTTTCTGCAGTACTGGAAAAGAATTATTGGGGTATTTTAAAACTTAGTATCAAAAATAAAACTCCAAGAAAATAATAATATCATGACAGTTAAGCAAAAGCTGCAGCAGGAAACCACCACCCACCAGCATTAAAGACTGAGTTTCCCCAGCCAAGTTCTGACACTATTTCTATTTGCAATACTTTGGCTGAAGTTTACCAGGTAAGGACACTGTCCAGAGTGTAGCTATTGGTTGGGGGAATTCTACTGGCTGGGGGTGTTGGGGGAGAGATTTATAAGCCTCTGGGAAAGATTTATTTTGATGAATTGGTCTGTATTAATATGAACAATCTCATAAATATAACTCCCCAGGAAAGGGCCGCTCCAGTCTCAAACGTTTCGACGGACAGCTTTGGCAAAAAGTCAGGATGTGCATTAAAACACACTTTTGGAAGCCCGATAAATAAAAGCTTTGAAATACGGCTTCCTCGTAAGAGAGCCGTTTTAAATCATTTTGATAAAGCACCTAAATTAGGCCCTGGAAATGGAGGCAAAGGAGACCCCCTTATAACTAATTATTTGGAGGTATTTGGGATGTAAAGAGAGATGCAAGTTCTACCCTGATCCAGACCATTTTGTTGAAGCGATGTAAGTTGATTTTTGTCTGTATGCATAGGCACAAAACTGTGGTCCAAATGACTGATTACCTTGAAAGCATGGCAGTCCGCCCATCCAAGTCTCCTCTCCTGCCCTGTAGGCATCAACTTGGTTCCTTTGGGTGCCAGTGTGCACCTCCTATGGTGCCTGCAAAAGGATATCAGTAAATATCCCAACAAAATCCACAATGTACGAGAAACTACATGCTCTTCCTGCCTAGTTCCTGTTTGCAATGGCACAGCCTGTTGCGTGGTGAGTTCCCGACCCCCCCAGGTAGAATAATGACACACGACACAATTATTAAGGTTATGGGCTAAAAAAGGCCACAACTTTATTGGTTACAGGTGAAGAGTGGTATTGGCTTAGGCATTGGACCTAACTGTCTATATCTGACTCCAGTCTGTCTGCTTGAAGTCCGGGAAGGGTTAACCACCAGTAGGGGGAGTCCTGCTGATGCACATCAACTAGGAGCTCCCCCGGGGTCACTGATAGGGGGCGTGCCTTAGGCCCTAACCTCCCTAGGCTTCGGACAGGGCTACGCCTGGAATCCTTTAATGGACCACCCTTCAATATGCGGGGCAGGTGATGGCGCTACCTCCTCTCTTTCCATTTACAGAACTATTCCAATGCCTAACCACCAATACCCAGGAAGTTGTGACGATTTGCTATGAGGTAGGCAAAAACCAAGTGGCTGGTGCCAATTTGCCAAGTGGAAAAATTCCTGCCAGGCCCCTCAACGGTGACAACCAAGATCCATAGCAAGGTCAAAGACCTTAGAGGGCAGGAGGGTGGGAAAACCAGAGCAGCTGGCAGGCGGACAAAGAAGGAGATCCCCGCCTGCATCCTGTCTTTAAGGGGCAGGGCACACCCCCAGAGCAACCCGATTGGCCAGCCAGGGGGTGACACAGCCGGGAATCCCCCAATCATGCAGGGGCTGGCTTCCCACCCCCTGGGCACGTGGAGGGGCTGTGAAGCCCGCAACCCCACCTCCTCCTTAAGGTGGAAGTGGCTTTGTATATTGAACACACACCCTTAAACATGCTAAGATTTCATTTAATGTCAGCCTTGGACATCTATGTTCATTTCCCTTCTGCTCAGAGAGGAGCAAAGACCTGCTCTCTGTGAGCCAGCCCAGTGGTGTCTGATTTCCCATTGGGCTACATATTTAATAAAGAGATACCATGCCGTTTGAAGCTTTCCTTCTGTTTTTAAAAAATTGTTCCCGCCTTTTACCTCTTGTGCCAGCTTTTCCATGAATGCAATTGTTCGCTGGTACCATTCAAATAGCAAGCAGTTTCCTAAATTCTTCAACCTTCTAGGTACAGTGGTAACTCAGTTTAAGAACAGTCCGGTTTAAGAATGATTCAGTTTACAAACTCTGCAAAACCGGAAGTAGTGTCCCGGTTTGAGAACTTTACCTTGGTCTAAGAACAGAATCTGAACGGTGGAAAGGCACCGGCAGCGGGAGGCCTAATTAGGGAAAGCGCGCCTCAGTTTAAGAACAGTTTCAGTTTAAGAACGGAGTTCCGGAACGGATTAAGTTCGTAAACCGAGGTACCACTGTATTGTCAAGCAATAGTAAGAGCTTTATTAGGTCCTTATTTGTAACATGTTGACTTCCTTCATCAAATACGGATAACAGCATCGTCATCATGGGATATGAGTCTAATATTTGACCTGCAATAAGTTCCATTTTGTAAATGGTCCCCCCCCCCCATGGATCTTCTTGCATGACCACCAGAAGAAGGACTCAGGCTAACCAAGAAAAATACTTCAGGTGTTAGCAGGGCCAGTGAGGGACATGGCTTGGGAAGATTTCTGAGGGCCAGCTAAAAAGTCAAGAGGAATGCATTTGCCCCGCCTGAGGTTCTGTACCCCTTCATTAGAGTCACAACACAGCCTTAGGTGGTACTTATCTACAATGGCACTGTTGTCTTCTTGTTGATAATATGGGGGGGGCAGAGAATGTGTGCATGGATGTGTGTGTGCTTGTGTATGTGAGAGAAGGGAGGGGTAGAGACAGAGGAAGGAGCTCAAAGGAACTCCTGAGGTTCCTGGAACACATTCTGAAAAACACTGCACCAGACCTGCAAGGGCTGCGTGGGCACGAGAGCAAAGCACTTGAAATGTAAACGCTGGCGTTAAGGCACTTTACACCATTAAAAAGCGGTTTAAACCACCCTGGTGTGTTCATACCACCTCCCAGCTGAACGAGAGGGGATTTTTCTTTTTCTTTTTTAAAGAACGAACACTTTTCCTAGTGGGAAGGTGGCAGTGATTGTTCAGTAATCTTTGCCGGGGGAGCGTGTATTAAAGATCACAGTTATTTGAGTCACATTTGTCAAGGTTCCTAGTGAGGTTCCCTACTGAGCCCTTCAACTCAGATTGCCATTGAGATGCCTTTTGCTTCAGATTCCCCCCCCCCTTCTTTCAATTTGGTCTTTGTTTGTTGGAAAACTCGCTGCTCTTAGCACCCTGCGTCTGAGCTGGTTGATGTTCTCCCTCGCTCCTCGAGGATGGTCTTGCCTTGAGTCTCCCCCTAAGGAGGGGATTTCGCTTCTCTCTCTGCACGAGAGGCACTCCTCCTCTTTAAACTTCCTTGGAGGCCTATCATTTTTCTGTGGGTGCCCAAGACTGCCTTCCTTCTGTGAAATGTTTTATGATATAAAAAGGGATCAGACGCAGCATTTGCATAGGCAGGAAACACTTCAGTTAACAGTCTTTGATGTGCTGAAGAAGGCAGGAGAGCTCTTCCTCACCCATTCAAATGGAAGGAGTCTGTGGGTATTTCTAGAAGAAGGCTGCTGCTTTGTGAGAGGGATGCAGTCACATATCAGCGAATTCAGGTTCTGCAATTAAAGCTGTTTTGGAGCTCCTGAGCAAGAAGACTGCTTCCCCACATGATCAGACTTTTTGGCGATAAGGGAAGTAATGGGAAAAAGCACTGAAAAGTGTCTGATAAAGCTTGATTTAAACTCCCTGCAAACAAATCAGGATGAATCTTCGCTCATCTGGAAGCAACTTGCGTAATCTTTTCACTTATGGACACACTCCAATTGCATGCCATTCTATGGGATCAGGAAGGGGGGGAAGAAAGTCGATTCAGTTCATGTTTAAAGGTGAACATTCCAAATCTGCCCTTTTCAAAACAAGATGTGAACCAAAACACAGCCATCCTTTGAATTTTCACTTCTCTGAATTTTGCAAGGCCGTTCTCTAGCCGAATAGCATGTACTGTCCAAACATGTACATACTATGGTAAAGGTGTGAAAATAGCATACAAAGAGATACATTATATTAGGGGGGAATTGCTTGCAGAAATGTGTATGTGAAACCTGCATACAAAAATACCAGGAGGAATTCACATGGAAATGCTGTGAATTTTTGTGAAGGTTTTCTTTTTCTTTTAATCACAAATTGCTGCTGAAATTTAGAGAATTGGGTTTAAGGTTGGAAAACTGTGAAACCTGGAGAACTGAAAACGATGGATTTGGGGATGTTGCTGCCCCTCCCCACTGCTACACCTTGGAAGTGTTGCCAGGATGCAGCCATTGGAGTGGCGTTTTCTGACCTTGTTAATTTTAGTGCTGTCAACTTGACCAGTTGTATGTGATGAAGTGCACATGTGTTGTACATGCGCGCGCGCGCACACACACACACACACACACACACACACACTCTTCTGGTGCTCATATGCAATGCAGAGTGGTCCCCAACAATGTATTGTGGGGGCTGAGCTCCCTGTTAAACAATACCAAGGAGGCTGAAGACACCGCAGTCCTAAGGAGTTGGCAATGACAAACCTAGACAGCATCTTAAAAAGTAGAGACATCACCTTGCCAACAAAGGTCCGTATAGTAAAAGCTATGATTTTCCCAGTAGTGACGTATGGAAGTGAGAGCTGGACCATAAAGAAGGCTGATCGCTGAAGAATTGATGCTTTTGAATTATGGTGCTGGAGGAGACTCTTGAGAGTCCCATGGACTGCAAGAAGATCAGACCTATCCATTCTTAAAGAAATCAGCCCTGAGTGCTCACTGGAAGGACAGATCGTGAAGCTGAGGCTCCAATACTTTGGCCACCTCATGAGAAGAGAAGACTCCCTGGAAAAGACCCTGATGTTGGGAAAGATGGAGGGCACAAGGAGAAGGGGACGACAGAGGACGAGATGGTTGGATGGTGTTCTCGAAGCTACCAGCATGAGTTTGACCAAACTGCGTGAGGCAGTGGAAGACAGGAGTGCCTGGCGTGCTCTGGTCCATGGGGTCACGAAGAGTCGGACACGACTAAAGGACTAAATAACAACGAAGGAGTTGGCGCTTATGTTACCCAACCACACGTGTAACCCCAGATGCATATGAGATGCTTATAAAATGCATACAATTAAATGCAATTTTGTGTGTGTGTGTTTGGTTTTAATCCACAACAAGAGGAATGGCTTGGATCTACATATGATTGTGTGCCAAGTGAACATGGCGTAGACAACAGCAGATTCCCCCACCCATCCCTAGCACCTAGGAGTTTGCGTCTGCACTTGCCAGAACACCTCAACAATTGTCTCATGGAAGCCCGAACTCTTGTTTCATGAGGTCTAGCCATCTGACCTTTGAAGTAGAAATTCAACAAGCAGTTGTCCAAGAGAAGCAAGGTGAGGAAAACACTCCCTCGGTGCCAGGAGGCAATAAATGACCCGCCGGGGTGGGTGGGTGGATGGCGGGCAGAATTCATGCAGAGCAGTGCGCAAAGCCAGCAGTGAACCCTGAAAAAATAATGTTGTGCCTGGTCTGGGCTTCTGTTTCCCTACAGACTTGGAAGTTTGGCACGGTTTGATCAGATTCATCAGGAGGCCTTTTGGTGATTTTGACAATCGAGTCTGGGATACGTTTCAAGCGAAGCTTGGCAAAGGGAAACAGAGCTTTGGGAGGAAGCCACGAGAACGTCAAGTCTCATTTTGGCGGTTCCTTTTGGACCAAATGTCCAGTTAGCTTCAGTGCTGTCCAAGCGTTTGCAAGTCCACTCCAGTAGCCTTTGAAAGTGGGAGGTGTGAAACTCACTATTATAAAACATGACAACAATGCAAAGGAATACAGATTTAGGCTCGAATAGAGTATGGTAGATGTTTCAGCAACCGGAGAGAAAGCTCCTTTTATGAACCAGATGATGGACAAGGCAACATTTATCTTGCAACAGAGATCCCAAATAAAGCTGCTGTACACTCCCTAAGATCACAGGTCTAATCTGCCTGGCACTGGTTCTCCTGCTTCTAAAGACTCCTTCCAAGCCTTGCTGAATCAGAAGAAGGATTGCATGCAGGGCCAGTCCCATCAGCACTCTTGCAAGAAGTGTGGGAAGGGCCAAAGCTCTGCAGCACAGCATCTGCTTTGAATGCAAAAGGTCCCAGGTTCAATCCCCGACATCTCCAGGTAGGGCTCTCTGCTTGAGATGCTGCTGGTCAGTGGGAACAATACTGAGCTAAATGGAAAGCATCCAAGCAAGCAAAGGAGCATTATCAGAGTCCAAGGACACATTCCAGCCAGGAAAAAATGTTCAAGAAGGAGGGCGCAAAGCAGTAAGGGATGTGGCTTGGACAGAGTTTTGAGGGCCACAGAGGGAGGCACAGAGGGCCACATCTGGCTTCCAGGTCTGGGGTTCTCCATCCCTACTCCATAGTCTTCCTTCGTTCTCTTCATCCTTCTTTGCTTACTTTTTTCTTTTTTGCATACATTTAAAACGCCAACCCAATGAAGAATAATTCAGAGTACTCTTTGGAGAAAGGTGCAACCAAGGTGTTGTGTTGTGTTTTGTGTGTGTGTGTGTGTGAGAGAGAGAGAGAGAGAGAGAGAGAGAGAAGAGGGAGGATTGCTGAAGAACATTGCTTGTGGAAATATCATATGATATTATGCACCTGCCTCCGCAAGTTAGTATCATGAGGAATAGTAGCCTTGTGATGCCATGCAGCAGGTGTTAATTCCTTTCCTCCCCTCATCCCTTCTTCCCTCCCTCCTAGAGCCTAAGGCAGCTACAAAATGACTTGCCATTTTTATTAGGCAGAAATCTACGCTTTAGGAGGTGATGCGTCTTATGAGTCTTATGAGTATGTTTCCAAAGGAGAGCTGGAAGGAAGGAAAGAAAGAAAGACTTCTGGTTTAGCAAAGAGAGTCGATAATCTACCAAGGCAACTGCCACCTGAAGACGAATCCATAGGTCCCAGGCATAGGGAACTTTTTTTCCATCCTGAAAGCCACATTCTCCTCTGGGAAACCTTCAAAGGGCCGCATGCCAGGGGTGGAAGAGGGCCAGATGCAAAAGTTGTCAGAGCAACTGCAGCCAATGTTATTTAGTACCGTGGGCTAGTTTTTATGCTCTCCTTATCCCGGCAAGTGTTATCAGAGTTCAAAGACACACTCCAGCCAGGCAAAGTCAAGGGACTGCAAAGCAAGGAGGCGAGCAGTGTGGCTTGGGAGGGCATGTGGTCGGGAAAGACCCAAGGGGCCAGCTAGCAAGGCCTGGAGGGCTGCATTTGGCCCCTGGGCCTCAGCTTCCCTATCAGCAGTACACAAAATGGAAAGCAGGGCCGGCCCTATCATTAAGCAGAGTGAGGCAGTTGCCTCAGGCAACAGATGTAGCTGACTGTTTCCACATGTTGGAGGGTAGAGCTGTGTGTGCCCCACACAGGCTGTCCCCAATCTATGCACCCTATGGGAAGGCAAAAGCATCAAAGAAGAAGGCTGCTGGCTCGGGCCAAAGACCCATCTAGTCAAGGACTCATAGTAGCCAACAGGCACATATGCCTACAGGAAGCCCACAACAAGCAGGACGTGAGCACAGAGGAGCTCTCCCTACCTGCACCTCCTAGGAATTCAGAGGAATACTGTATCTGATACGGGGTCTTCCTACAGTTTACGTGGGGTCTCTGTTTGTCTCTTATAAGTGACACTGATTGTGTCCATGCTTCCTGGCAACTAGAGTACAGGGTGGAGAACCTGTCTGGCTGTTCTTGGACTCCAAATCTCACCAGCTCCAGCCAGCATGGCCAATGATCAGGGATGGTGTGTGTTGCAGTTTTGCACCATCAGCTATACCATAGGCTCCTCCATTGCTCCTTAAGTATTTCTAGAAGACCCCATTCACTGGGATTATTTGGTACAGGATTGTTTAGCTATAGTCATTATTGAGGATCAAAGGCATGGACACACCTGGATCCTAGAAGTACAGAGAGGGCTCACATGGATGCAAAAACTGTCTGGTCAATGATGGAGAGCGAGTACAGCGTAGCGGTTAGAGTGTTGGACTAGGACCTGGAAAACCAGGGTTCAAATCCCCAAGTGGCCTTAAAACTCACTGGGTGACCTGGTGGCAGCTGCTGTCTCTCAGTGTAACTTACCTCACAGGGTTGTTGTGGAAATTAAATGAGGAGCGGGAAATCCTTATATACCACTTTGAGCTCCTTACATAAAAAGGTGGGATAGAAGTCAAATAAATAAATAAATAAATAAATAAATAAGGATGGTCCTGTGTCCTATCATAGAGAAGACAGTCCTCTATTTGAATGGGTTTCAGATGGCTGTCCCCTGCTTGATGCTGTTCTCCATATGAAGCCCTATCAGTCTATAAAAAACAGCAATACGATCCTATTATAACCAGACAAATAAACCAGAGGCTAAAATGGGGGGGGGGGGACCACAGCACCTGACCCAGCTGTTTTAATCCAACAGCCAAATGGCACATTCTTAAAAAAATGCATAAATCGTGTAAAATATGTAAAAGTAAGTTTTTTTTAAAAAATGCAAAACTATGTATACCTATACATAAAACCTAGCATCTTTGCATTTTATGCAAATCGGGACCCTCGTTTACCCCTTTTTGGGGTGTAGCATTTCCTCACCAAAGTCCCCTTCGCACTTCCATTTCTTAGGTGTCATCTTTGAACTGTACCCCCATTAAATCCGCAGTTACGTACATAACAAAGGTGTGCTTAGAAACAGGCACACACACACACACCTGCCTTCATTTCAGACATGAACATAGGCACATATAAGGACCGCTGTCCTTCTGATGCCTGGGATCCCTGCCCCATTCAGCACATTACCCTTTGCTGAAGGGCCCCACTCTGACTTCCATCTGCTCCATTCATTCATCCTGCGGTTGCTGACCCTCCATCAATTTTAAAGCCAAGATGATATTTGCTGTAAGTAACCGGGCTTGTTACCCAGAGTTTGAAGTGAGCCTCAGCAATATTTGAAAAGGGAGGTTACAGAGCACCTTAACATATCATGGATGCATCCTACGGACCACTTGCAGATTTAGGCTGCAATCCTGTACCTAGTAGACCTTTGGCCAATTGAACTCAGTGGGACTTACTCCTGAGTAGGCATGGGGGAGGAATCCAATTCAGTTTGCATTTAGAGGTGAACTCACTTAACCCACACTTTCGGAAACAGCAAATGAACAACACAGTCGCCCTTCCTAATTCACATATCTCTGAATTTTGCAACGCATTTCTCCAGCTGAATAATGTGTGTAAAAATGCATATGGTGGGGTAAAGCATGCAGAAAAATGTATATATTGGTGGGAATTCATTATATCAGGGGAAATTGCAACTTTGTTTTTTTCTTATCACGGTTATTAATATTGTTTTTTTTTAAAAAAATAGATCTTTTAGTATATGACTATGTTGAATATATTACTTTCTAAACCACTCTGATGGTGAGAAGGAATTCAAATGAAAATAATAAATAATGAACCAGCTTGATTTCCTTGTAAGTCCACAAACCAAGCTATTTTCTTCTTTTTTGTGCAGAAGTTTTTCTTTAAATTTTGGTGTGTGGGTGTTAAATTCCATGTGTGGGCAGTAGATGGCGCTAAGGTATAATAAAAATCATGATTCTGCAGAGAGTTGTTTTTATTTTAAGTTGGTGAACAGACTTGAAGTAAGTCACTGATTTCTTTTGAGTTTCTGTAAGTTGATGGTGAGGTCTGGAGTCTAAGTGGTAGTGGTGGCCAAAAGATCTTGGTCAACACAGATCAGGAAAACATTTCCATAGTTAGTGAAGGTAGTTAAAAAGGAATTTGCTTTATTTTTATAGAATGTGTCAATTTAATCAGTTTCCTGACATACATATATATATATATATATATATATATATATATATATATATATAAGTGTATCCCAGATAATGCACATGAAAGATGCGAATTTCCATAAAACCTTCACTTTTAAAAACAGAAACACCTCCTGGGAATTCCTACATAGATATGAATATGGATGGGGGGGGGGGGGAATCTTGATTACCCAAGGCAGTATCTTAGCACAAAATATTTAAGGAACACATCCTAAATGCAGTTTATATAAAAAGTAATTTATTCACTTAACAAGGAAGGCACGCTTCTTTTGCGTGTGTGTATGTTAAAGAGTTCTTTCTTTGGCTATTAACAGTGTGAAATAGTACTACATTTATAAAAGACACACCTCTGAAACTTTTGCGATGGGAATTTCCTCCAGGGTTGACCAGACTATTTGGGAGGTATAGACAACTCAGTAGTGAGTCCAGGTGTGAGATGGCCAGCCTTAGGTTGCAGATTTTGGGGTACTATTAATGAGCAGCAAATGGTCAGTTATTTAGCATACTATCAAAGTCCTGCCACTGAGATATGTGTTTTGTTATTATATTCCCAAATTACAGGGTGTGCGTCATTCAGGAATGGTGGGGTAGCATCTGGTTTAAGAATGCAAACCTACCCAATTCACGCTTCCTGAAATGTGAACCGAAAAACAGAGATCCCGCCGAAGCTTCGCTTTTCACATTTTTGCTGCGCAGTTCTCCAAGCAAAAATGCATGTACAAAAACGGGGAAACACTGTAGATAAAAATGCAAGTATTGGTGAAAATAACCTACATATTAGGGAAAATACGCAGCCTGCAAAAACCTGTGCATTAGGCAAAATTGCATGTGAAATGTGTATGTCAGGAGAAATATGCATTAAAATGCTGGTGTGTGTGTGTGTTCACACACACACACACAAATCTTTTTTTTTTAAAAAATAATATTTATTAAGTTTTGTTTAAACAATAAAAAACATACAAAATAACACAATATTTTCCAATATCTACATTTCCTTCTCATCCTTGGACTTCCTCACAACTCTTGTTCCTGCATTCTAAACTCATAGATTTTACTAGCAAATTATTGACTTGATTCCATTCATATACATATAATATAAGTTTCCAATATTAAATCTCAAATTTTGAAATTTAAAATCACTCTTTTAGGGACTTGATTATAAGATACCATTTATCCAAAATTTGTCTTTTCTTCCAATTACATTTAAATTTATATTCTTTATAACTAATTTGTTGAAGCCATGCTATTACTAATCTTACATCTTTCTTAGCATTCATACAATTTACAATGTTTTTGTAAATAGTCCTTAAATTTCTTCCAGTCCTCCTCCACCAGTTCTTCTCCCAGGTCTCGGATTCTGCCAGTCATTTCTGCTAGTTCCATATAGTCCATCAGTTGCATCTGCCATTCTTCCAGTGTGGGCAAATCTTGAGTTTTCCAGCATTTGGCGATGAGTATCCTTGCTGCTGTTGTAGCATACATAAAAAAAGTTTGATCCTTCTTTTGCACACTCTGGCCGACAATGCCTAAGAGAAAGGCCTCTGGTTTCTTAGGGAAGGTATACTTAAATACCTTTTTCAGCTCATTATATATCATTTCCCAGAAAACCTTCACCCTAGGGCAAGTCCACCAGAGGTGAAAGAATGTTCCTTCAGCCTCTTTACACTTCCAACATTTATTGTCAGACAAGTGGTATATCTTTGCAAGCTTGACTGGAGTCATCTACCACCTATATATCATTTTCATAATATTTTCTTTCAAGGCATTACATGCCGTAAATCTCAAACCTGTGGTCCATAACTTTTCCCAGTCAGCAAACATAATGTTATACCCTATGTCCTGTGCCCATTTTATCATAGCTGATTTGACCGTTTCATACACACACACACAAATCTTAAATGGATATGGAGATGCAGCAAACTTAAAACTGGATATGCTGTACTGACTTGGAGAGAAGGGCAAGGTGACTTGGGAGAAGCAGGGCAGAATACAATCTTTGGAATTTGTTTGCTTGGGCCCTTCAAAGACCTGGTGGATAAAAGTTACATTTCAAGAGCTTTATTTCTAGATTCCTTTTCTAAAAAGAAAGAAAGAAAGCTGAGCAAGAATCGTCAGTTTGGAATTCTTTCCCTCCTCTGTCTGTCCTTGGGGATCAAGACACATGAGAGAATGACAAAAGAGAGAGAGGAAATGATACTGAGAATAAGCAACAGTTCCAGCCTTGCATGCTGACCGAAAAGATGACTATAAACACAGGATTGGATATTCTGAAGAAGAAAGATGTTAACGGGGTTGCAAAATTAAGCTGCAAGACAAAGCAAATACAAAACGTTTCATGCCTGTGTTTTACACATAAGGCACCCTCTTGCCAATGAACTAGGGGTGGGCAACTCTGTCAATTTCTGCTTTTCTCTGTTTATTGTTTCTCCAGTCTTAAATTTGGTTCTTCACATTTTCATATGCTTGCAGTTTTTCTTTTAATGTTGTCATAAAAATTCGCCAGCATTTTACTCTGGATGTTCATGTGCATTTTGGCCTATTATACAGAATATATATATATATATATATATATATATATATGCGCCAAGCAAATTCCCCCTAGCATGTATATATTTTTTACCCACATTACAAGGGGCTCTGCAATGCAATTCAGACATGGGCAGATTTTGAAGGATGGTTGGGTTTCGATTTGTATATTTGTGTATTGTTTTGGAATGTGGATCAGGTAGGTTTCTTTCCCATGCTCATGATACAACAGAGTACAGCACCTTATATTGTGTGTGCCATATATAATAAAGGTACATGCAACACTTATATAGAGATGGGGGGGGGGGAGTAAGTAAATGCTGAAATGTATATATACTTTTAATTATACTTTAAATGTACATCTGATGGGACCCTCAAGGAAGCAAAGACACAAACATGAAATTGCAATGAAAAATAAAATACAATCAAGTCCTGGAACTATAGGAAACTAGCAAAGCATACTTTGAAATGTTCATAAAAAGCAGCGGAGATAATAAAACACTTAGAATGAAAAGAACAACAATCACAACAATAAAAAAGAGCAACTTTCTTATCCAACATTCAGCCAAAGGGTTTCAAAATGTCTGAATACTGAAAAATATCTCTCTTTGTTTCATTGCTGTTTTCAAATGTGCAGGGAGAGAATCTTCTAGAAACCTTCAATACAAAATGACCAACCAAGACCCGACTGGAGTGGAATTATGATTGTTTGATGTGATCAGGTGGTGAGATGATTTCACGGCACCAGTTCTTTATAAAATTAATTGAAGAAACTGAAAATTAAAATGTTCGGGTGTAGGAATATTGCTTTAGAACGGAAAATACATTTTCCTGGACATGAGACTTGCATGAATACTAGCCTTACAATGAATGTCTCCTATGGATTATAACTATGGCAACCATGGGATAGCTGTATTGCTGTTGCTACATTCAAATGTTACATGCTCCCCCCCTCTTTTTACTAGTTTCTCTCTTAGTCCTATATCAGACTCTCGCTGTCCACATTTATTTGCGTTAGATCAGCTTCTGATGCCGAAATAGGATGAAACGGCATGGGTATATTACATGCCGCGCGAGTCTTTGGTAGATGAGATAGCTGTGTCATGCTAGATGCAGAACGGTTTAAACTCTAGCTCTGTCAAGGGCAGAGGTCTAGCCTTTTTTTTTCTCCTTCCAGGGAACCATAGCAAAATGACACTTTCTAACTCATCCAAAGGAGAGGCAGATATTGCACAGGCAAAAATTTAAAATCACGGCAGGAGAAAGTAACCCTGTCTGCTCCACTCTCTTTGGCAGAACACACGCACACACAAAGAGAGAGAGCAAAGTAGAAAACATACAGTTGCCCCAGATTGCCTTTAAATCTGCCTGTCTAATTATTTCTTGCCTTTAATTCTCCGTCTCTCATCTTTTTCTAAAAAGAGAGCCCGCCATTTGTAGTGTTTATAGGCTGCTGTTATTGCAGGTGATGAAACCATCATCCATAGGAACTTTAATGTAGACAATCTTTTTGGGCTGTGTGAGATTCCACGTCTCCCAAGAAGAAACAAAATCGCCAATGGGTGATGGTAGATTTTACCCGGTTGAATAACAGGTGGGACATTTGCCATAGGGAGGAGGGGGCCAGTTGCACACTGCATTTCCCACTGACCTCAAGTCAATCTGGCACAGTGTGGTTAAATAGAGGAAACTCCCTCGAAATTTAACAATTGCTTAAAATAGTTTCACGGGGTTATTGTGGTGCCACTGAAGTGGTCTTTTGCACCGGTGGAATACACACCGTGCAGAGGACCCATCAGTAATGACACCCTGCTGGTTTTCTGAGGATGCACCTGTTTACACAAGCTTTCCCTTGAGCTCTTGACCCAAGTCTCCTGCATTAATTGCAGCACCATTTTAATGAGATTGTCTTTTTGTACATTTTAACCACAGCCCCTCCAAGTGTCCCTATTTTCCAGGGACAGTCCCAGATTTACAGAAGCTGTCCCAGTTTCTGATTTGATCCCAGAATGTCCCGGCTTTCCTTAAGATGTCCCTATTTTCATTAGAGAAATGTTGGAGGGTATGGTAGGATGTCCCTATTTTCATCAGAGGGTATGGAGTTATGTGACCCCCTGAGCCAAGGAGATAAGTACCTATACAACCTTTAGAAGACATCTGAAGGCAGCCCTGTATAAGGAAGTTTTTAAATGTTAGTACTGGGGCAACTCAGTCAGATGGGCAGGATTAGAATAATAAGATTAGTATTATTATGGAATAGGAAGTCCCTATTTTCATCAGAAAAATGTTGGAGGGTATGTCATCACACACACACACACACACACACACACACACACACAGTTTTAATAGGATTTACTTCTTTGTGTATTTTTAGTTATTCTCTATTTTAACAATGTCGGGCAATTAATATTTCTGTTTTGTAAACCACGTAGAAGCCATCTTGCCATTAAGTGGTATATAAATTAACAGCAGCAACAGCAGCAGCAGCAGCAGCAATAGTTGCAATGAGATCCTTTTACAACCTGCTTGTTTTAGCAGCTAACATTGTGAATGTTTGGTCTCTGTGTCCATAATATGGCAGGTTAAAAGATGGCAGCCTTAATCAGCTGGAATCTGATGCCTTACAGGTGGATGTATAATTTTAGTTCAATGTATAATTTTAACTCGATTGATGGGGAGAGTGTACAATAGGCTCACAGATTTGAAAGAAAATGGCTATCAAATGTCTGAGGGGATTGCCTTTATCCAACAGCCTTTCTAACTTCTCTGCCTTTGGACAAAAGGGCGCATGCTGCTTTGGGGTGAAGAGACATTTTATTCACTGTACTAGCCATGCCTTTTCAGGTTTCCTTTTTTCCCCAAGAGTCCTTTTGGCTTTAAATCATCTCCAAATATTCAAAGCTTTCTGTGCTGAGAAAAGCAGTTACCACAGTGCAAAGTGAATATCGAGACACCCAATCCAGGCTGGCCTATTCCTACAAATTACATTCTTCTGCAAGCGTTTTAAATGTTTCCCCATACTTTTTCATGACTTTTTAAAAAAATGTGTGCCGGTTCTTTGAGTTGACTTCAAGGCAGAGGAAAAGGCTGCAGAGTTCTGTTCTGAATAGATTTACATGGAAGTATGCTCAATTGATTTCAGCTGCAGTTACTTTTCAGTTATAGTGTGTTTAAGGCTGATACATATATATAGGTGTGTGTGTGTATAATATATGTTTGTATTTGGACTGTTTTCAAAACACGTCTCTTTTCAAAAGAATTTAAACCAATATAGCTTTCTTTGGAATCATATCCTGTTTCAAAAACGGAGGACTTTCTTGGAGGCTTCAGCTTAAGAGAGACATTTCGTACGGGGTTAAGACAGTATTGGACATCTCAGCAGATGCCAAACAAAGAATGGCCTATTCAGAGAGAAAGGGGCAAGCGCTTCATCCCATTGTGAGCACGCATTACAGAGCATTTCACACTGTTTAGAAGGTCATCTTCTTTGTGGACCCCTCCAATGGGCCAGCACATCAGGATGACTTCAGGACAGAAGGCCTGACAGCCTTAACCCAGCATTCTTTAAACTTTTTGACACTCTTAAAATCCATAAGCGGTACCTTGCCGTCTCGCTGTTGGCTGCACTGGTGGGGTGCCCATGCCTGGAACTGCAGTGGCTGAATGAGCAAACAAGATTTTCTGCATCTTAATAGCTGGTGCAATCAAGATGACACTCGTCTGCCAAAGCTTCTCCCTCCACTCCTTCTCCCTTCAATTTGTTCTCCTTGTATTTATCTAGGAGATTATAAACCCAGTTGGGAGTTCTCTTTCTCTCCAAAGCCACTGAAAATAAAATGTGCAATGTCCAATCAAACAACCCTCTGGAATTCAATAGCCAAAGAGCATAACATAGTTGTATGCTGTTTTGATGGCCATGTTTCTGCCGCAAAGAATCCTGGGAACTGTAGATAGGTGAGGGATGCCGAGAATTCGGTGAGAGAACCTTAGACATCTTGGCTGAACTACAATTTTCAGAGTTCTCTGTGAGAAAGGTGTGACTATTATACCAGTTTAAGTTTGTGCACCCTAAGAAACACATACCAACAACAACAACCCATTTAAAAATGCTGTCAACCACCCCACCCTCATCGCTCATGCAAAGCTGGATAGAAAAGCTTTTACATGATATCATAGAAGGTACTCTGAGGGACATCTAGTCCAACCCCCCGCAAAGCAGAAATCAGAGCTAAAATATTCCTGACAGGTATAATGTGACTTCCCCATAAAAACTAAGAAACAACTATGCATGAAGCACATACAAAGTTGCTTTTTGCAGGGTTTGTGTGTTACCATTTAAAGACAGGTAAAATGTTCCATTCATCAGAGCCACCACAAAGGAGGCCTTGCTTCATCTCACGACTGGATCCTGTCTCACTCAAGAAGTTCAGCTGGGCTTCTGGTGTCTTGTCCTCTTCTCATATAGAATGACTCATCAGAAAAAGGTAAAGGTAAAGGTATAGGACCCCTGGACAGTTAAGTCCAGTCAAAGGTGACTATGGGGTTGCAGTGCTCATCTTGCTTTCAGGCCGATGGAGCCGGCATTTGTCCACAGACAGCTTTCCAGGTCATGTGGCCAGCATGACTAAGCTGCTTCTGGCACAACGGAACACCGTGACGGAAACCAGAGTGCACGGAAATGCCATTTACCTTCCTGCCACAGCGGTAACTATTTACCTACTTTCACTGGCATGCTTTCATCAGTAAATTGATCGGTATGAAAAGAGAGAGAGAAGGGGGAAAGGGATGAAGTTTCAGAAAAGTTTTAATTTAGATTGTAATATCCTTAGAGCAGAGATATTGTTGTTCTTGTTGCTTTGTAAAGCACCATGTATTTTGATGGAACTCTAGAAATAATTATAGGTCCAGTCTGGCTCCCTGCCTCCCCCTCTATGTATATAGCAAGATATACACCCAGCTCTGCACACTTATGCAGTGATGGATATAGAAGAGAGACAGGATCCTACCCAATAATAATGATCAACCCAGTAATAATCACTGAAACATACCATTAACAACAAACTTCAGAATGTCAAAACTGCACACCATGATAAGCTCAGTGAATAATGAATACTGAGAAACAAGCAGGAGATACCTGTATGCTTAATGTAACCCAACTGTTTCCAGAAGACTCTCTCTCTCTCTCTCTCTCTCTCTCTCTCTCTCTCTCTATGTATATATATATATATATATATTGGGGCAACCAAATAGCAGTCCAGTGAGGGCTGAACATGCTCAGTAGTCACTGAATATAGGATGGACTTTGTGAAACAAAAATAGAATTTGGAGTTGGAGAAAAATGTAAGAGTATTTTCAGAGAGAATAGCTGCCTGTCATACTGAACAAGACCACTTGTCTTAGAAGAGAGGATATACTGCAACATTTTATTATAGTTCCCACTGGACATTATTGTTATCATCAATAATCAATAAATACATTAATAAAGAAATACTGTTTCTTGCTGGCACCAGTTTGGCTACAATCCTGTCTGCACTCGCTACCTGAGTTTGCTAGTAGACGGTATTATCAATATTTATTTAGTTGTTATTTCATAAAATTTTGATACTGCTTGATTGTAATTCCGTGTCCCCCCAAAGTTTTCTTTGTGGCTTGCCAAGCTGTGTGATTGTTACATTCTGAAGTTTGTTGTTGAGCATGTTTAAAATAATTATTTTTGGGTGGGACCAAATCCTTCTTCTCCCCATGAAATTACATATAATTTTTTAATATCTTACCTACTCCGAAGTATCTACTCCGAAGTAACCCTCACTGAGTTCAGTGGCACTTACTCCCAGGTAAGTGGGTAGACGATTGTAGCCTCAAAGTGACTGCACATATTTCTTTTATTTTTATCTTTTGCAAAAAAAGAAGCATCTTCAAAGGAATAAGGACATCCACCATGCAAAGTGCAGGCAATGGTCTGAAGCGTTTTGTGACTATCTCTTTGCCTTGTATGGCCAAATCACATGCCTTTTAATAATCTGCAATGCCTATTATTTTGACCCCATATGAGCTGGCATTGTAAACATGCATCCCTCTCCTTCATAAAGGGGTGAATATTGAGATCATGTTGCAGTTTAGCAGGTATAGGCGCTTTCTGGTGAATTGTCAAGCTAATCTTTCCCTGCTGCAAAGGATGCCCTGTATCAACCAGCAGAAAGAGAAGTGCAACAGAGAGCATTACAGGAAAGACTGTTTGTTTCTGTAATTTCTTTCTTTCTTTCTTTTTTAACAGACTGTGATGTGCCTAAAAAGGATGTGTGTGTGTGTGTCTCGCTTTGGCTTTCTGCATTACATCTGCTTTAAATATTTGTGGCCCTTTCAGGTCTTTGTGACATGGGTTTTTTTATATATATTTTTTGATGCTGCCTTTTGTTGTATAAAGCCTGTGATATGGGAGGGATCTGCTGGTTCAAAAGCAACGGACTCGTGTACCATTCTTTCCCGTTTCATGTCGCAGATTTCGCTCGACGCTTTTGTTTAAAGCAACCACCCGGCTCAGCTGCCCTTGTGTGTTGTACCAGACAATAAGGTTACAATAATCACCACTACAGAATAAGCAACAAAACCATTACTGCACATACAAAATGTTGAGTGAATGTCTGTGCATCTACCTATGAACATCCGGCTGCCTACCTATAGATATAGATATTAAAAAGTCTGCATGATGTTATTACCTCCCCCTCCCCCATGCTTGTGCTAGGTAAATAAGGCTGATTTTGTGTGTGTGTTGGTGGGAGAGCTGATATTTACACACTAGTCATATTAATTACACTTAAGCTAATTTAAAGTTTTTGCTATTAATTCCCTTTCTACTGTTGCCGCCGCGAGGATTATCTTCCAACACCTACGTATGCAATAGTCTTAATTACAGTCAAGATACATGGCTTTTTATAGTTGCAAGGGATGGAGCGGGGGGAAGGAAGAGAAGAGAAATGGACTTGCCTTGAGGACCTAGTTTATTCCTCCCATTTCTTGTGTTGACTCCAAATAAACAGTAGCCATTAGAGGGTAGATTAAAAGACGTCACCCGTATTTGGAATGTGAAGACAGGCTCTAGCGCTTTGGGACTGCTGCGATTTGGGTGAGTATGTGATTTCTCAGTGGTTGAAAGAAGGCTGGATTGGGTATTGACAGGCCTCTTATCAATAGGGAGACCCAGGAGGCCTTGATATTTGCATGCAGGCTGATTGATTGACTCGCCCTTAATAGACACATAATTGTTGACAAATACCTTCCAATAGACTGTGGCAGGCATCGAAGGCAAACAAAGGGAGACTTCTCTAAGGCAGAGATGGGAATGGTTCGAAAGACGTGGGGAGAAGCCCACACCTTGCCATGTTGGCCCTGCAGCAGCCATTTAGCCCAGGCCGCCACCCCACACTCCAGCCCCCTTGAAACGCTGGATTATTGTGACCTTATAAATAAAAGGTTTGTTTTTGGTTGTTGTTGCCATTATTACTTATATTATGTTTACAGTCCTCATTGGTTATGTATATTATTTCTATGCAGCCCCTATCACATGATGCTTAGTTTAAAATTTGATGTAGGATAAGCAACAGAATAGGAGAAGGGAGAAAGCAGGAGGAAGGGGGCGACTTTCAGTTGCATGTTGGTTAAAAACGTACAACTGGGCTCACCCCCAGGTTTGGGGAGAGTTAAGGGTGATGGTCGGTATTTAAGGGCACACCTGTTGGATTTGAAGACTGAAAAAAAATGCTGGTTTCTAGAAGATAGAGTGGTTGGATCTTAAAGAGTAAATCTCATAGGAAGTCCTTTTATTTTGCTCTATCTTTCTTTAGTTTTTCTTTTTCTTTTCTCTCGCTTTCTCCTTCTTTTGATTTCTCCTTTCTTCTGACTTTGCTCCTTTTTAAGTAGCTGGTTTATCTCAGTGTATTATAAAAAGATATTTTGTGATGGGTATGTATTTCTGTATATCTTTGAATAAGTATCCATTTTTAAAAGTGGGGGGGGGGGAGGAAGGAAACAACTGTTCAAACCACAGGTTCTCACTGTTCAGATAGACAGCTCTTGGCTTTAGAAGCTCTTGTGCAAAACAACGATGACGAAAACCCTAATGACTACTGCAGTCCAAACAACAGCTGTTGGCAATGGTTGCATGTCTCCGGGCTTCTGGACCTATCAGTATTCAGTGGCAGAACGTGAGTTGCTGTGTTAAGCTGCAGGCAATAGTGCCACTCAACCTGGCTCACTACCCTCTCTAAACCTCAAAAGAAGCTGATACCTTAATAAAACTAAAGATCTACTCTCTTGCACATATTCTGCATTGAAAAGAAAGTGCAGATGAAGGAATGGGAACAATCCCAAAACAAAGACTAAAACGTTAGACTCATTAAGCAAGCTCCCTCTTGCTCTCTCTCCTGTCAAGAGCCAGTGTGGTGTAGTGGCATGCAAAACATTTGGATTTGGACTCTTGGTCTTCCCTGATTTTAGGACATCACATTGTCTGTCCCTGGTACACATTGACTCTCAGGGCACGTAGCAAAGGCCTAAGAATGCAGTCATCTTGCTAAAGCCAAGCAGGTCTGAGTCTAGAACAGGCATAGGCAAACTCGGCCCTCCAGATGTTTTGAGACTACAATTCCCATCATTCCTGACCATTGGTCCTGTTAGCTAGGGATGATGGGAGTTGTAGTCCCAAAATATATGGAGGGCCGAGTTTCCCTATGCCCAGTCTAAAAGGTACCTAGGTGGGAGACCCTGTGCATAACACATTTAAACACTGCAACTGGCTCCCCAAGGAGGCAGTGATGGCCACCAACTTGGATGGCTTTAAAAGTCAAATTCATGGAGGAAAGGTCTATCAAGGCCTATGATGGCTGTGTATATGCCTGTGTCTAGGTGTAGGGGTCAAAATTTGGATTGCTTCAGTTGGACAGTCCCTTCCTCCCCACAGAGTCAACAGACACATACCCCTCCAATATTTCTATGATGGAAAAAAAATGGGACGTGGGTGGCGCTGTGGGTTAAACCACAGAGTTTAGGGCTTGCAGATCAGAAGGTCGGCGGTTCGAATCTCCATGACGGGGTGAGCTCCCATTGCTCAGTTCCTGTTCCTGCCAACCTAGCAGTTCAAGAGCACAAAAGTGCAAGTAGATAAATAGGTACTGCTCCAGCAGGAAGGTAAATGGTGTTTCCGTGCGCTGCTCTGGTTCGCCAGAAGCGGCTTAGTCATGCTGGCCACATGACCCAGAAGCTGTATGCCGGCTCCCTCAGCCAATAAAGCGAGATGAGTGCCGCAACCCCAGAGTCGGCCACGACTGGACCTAATGGTCAGGGGTCCCTTTACCTTTATTCTACACCAGGAAGCTTTCCCCACATTTGATCTTGCTGCACACATAGACATTGTATACACATATTCTTCAGTCACCTTGAGCCTATTGCATCCTTTCCGCTGAACCTACCTTGCAGGATTGTTGTAAAGAAAAAAAATGTGAGGGAAGGGATTGTGTGCAACACCTTCCACAGAGAAATGGAATGAAATGAACTTTTAGCTGTAAGCTGCCATGAGTCCCTGTCAGGCAAAAAGGCGAGATGTAACAACAACAGAAACTGTGATAATGATCAGGAACATACCAGAGAGTAAACCCTGTTGAACTCAGTGGGACTTAGTTCTGAGTAAAAATGCTTTGGACCACAGTGTAAAGCTGCACAGTCTTTACCCAGTTATCTGGGAGTCAGCTCCATTGAATACAGTGGGACTTCCTTCTGAGTAGACAGTGTAAGGCTCCATCTACAATAAAGGAATAAAGACTCCACGTGTTTCCTAAGAAATGGCTGGCTGCTAAAGCAATGGAATTAAAGAATTTAAAGCAGATTGGTGACCTTCTCCTTCAAAATTATAGGAAGGACTTCGTATGCCAGCTCCACAATTTCCTTCACTTGGTGCAGGGATTTTATTTTCTGTATTTAAAGGACTCCGTTTTCGCATGCACGCACACACAACTTTTAATTGTTCTCTGAGGCTGGGAGAGGAGGAGAAAGGAAAACAGGGACATCCTGGGATCAAATCAGAAACCGGGACAGCTTCTGTAATTCTGGGACTGTCCCTGGAAAATCGGGGCATTTGGGGAGCATGCAGACACTGCCTGTCCTATGGAAAGGAAATCTTCTGCTTGTTCCTGCTTCAGTCATCTTGTGATTAGTTGTGTTCTATACATGTCGTTACCTGTGCCTAGAACTCCGGTGGAAAAGAGGGCTACAAATCTAAAGAAATTAATACACTAGTCATGGCAAGGAAGTTTCCATGATAAGAGCGAACAGGCAGTCTTGGCTTACAGGCCAGCAGGTGGGCTTGTTCCGTGCAAATGTGAAATTGCATAATTCTTACCAGATTTTTTTTTTAAGGGCGGGGAGGGAGACATGCACACATGGAGCGAGGAAAGATCTACAAGGCCGGTGGAAAGCAAAACACACCGGTGAATCTCTGAGGAGAGTCCAGGTGCCTCAGGCAAAGCCAGACGTGTGCAGACACAGATATGAGCACAGATTACGGAGCAAAGCGCCAGGTACAAATGAACTTGAAGCAACGCCACCACATCAAAGGGAAGCATTGTTAACAACACAGAATTCTTCCTCAAGAGATCAAGGGTGGATTTTGCTCTCACTCTGGTGCATTTCATCTCTCTATCAGTCCTGTAAAATAGATCAGGCTGGAAAGCCAAGCCAAGAAAAAAAAAAAAAAAAAAAGAAGACTCCTGCAAGCTGCATTTATACTAATACAAATAGAAGTTATTTTGGGTTGTATCCAACTAGTTCTTTCTCAGAGTGTTGTTGCTGCTGCTGCTACATTTATAACCCACCTTTCCTCCACGGAGGTCAAGGTGACATACGTGGTTTCCCTCGCTCTCGGATTTATCCTCACAACAACCCTGTGAGGTAGATAAGGCTGAGGGTGGCCACCCAGCAATTCATCATGGCTAAGTGGGGGTTTGAACCCATGTCTTCCAAATCCTAGTCCAACACGCTAACCACTATGCAACACTGCCACCCCAACTTAGGTCCATCGATTTCATTGGGTCTGCGCTCTGAGCAGGGCTAGCACTGAATGCAACCCTTTGTTTCAACGGTCTCTTTATTGCTCTCAATGTTTTCTGCTTCTGTTGACACTGCATTGGCACTTATCTCTTGAGGTTGTTGGATTTTGTATTTTAAGGATCTGCAAGGCCTGTAAACTACCCAGAGGTCTCGGTTGATAGGCAGAATATATATGCTATGAATAAAAAAATAAGTTCTATGGCCCATAGCGGAGGCTTAGGAACTATGTAGAGCCCCAAAGCATTGCATCACAACCGTCGACCACTGTGTTCTCAAAAGCCTTGCCCATAAATTGCATGCTGATGTGCTCACTCTCAGGCTATCTATTCACTTATTTCATTCCTTTAACAGGCTTTATATGCCACTTAATCATCCAGAACCTCCAAGTGGCTTACACAGAATTTGCAAAGAATACACTGATAAAATTGTACATTAAAAGCAAATTAAACAGCAGTTTATCAAAATAAAAGTAAAACCAGCAGTTCTAAAAATATACATAAAAAAATAAAATTACATGTCTGAGTAGGGTTGCCTGTACTACGTAAACACACACACACAAACCTACATGCCCTCCACCACCCTTA
Organism: Podarcis cretensis; assembly: GCF_951804945.1. Classification (NCBI taxonomy): domain Eukaryota; kingdom Metazoa; phylum Chordata; class Lepidosauria; order Squamata; family Lacertidae; genus Podarcis; species Podarcis cretensis. The sequence goes on from NC_137183.1 coordinate 23,735,033, forward strand.
GAAAACTCTTTAATCCCGTTTTTAGTTTACTTTATACTTTGGTAGATTTACAAAAGGAGAAGCACAAACCAATAAATAAATTTTAGAAAGGGGCAAGATCAGACGGAAGATGCACAAAACTTTTTTGTTTTAAATTAAAAAAATCAAGACTCCTTGTGCTCCGCGCTGCTCCCGCTTTCTTCCCGCCCAGGGTGGCCCTGCCCTCTGCCTGCCCCTCATAGCAGGCCTGTCACATGGGGCGGGGCCTTGGTGGTGGTGTCCTCTTCTCCCTGCCTGCTCTCCAGTAGCTGCTATGAGCTGGCAGTGGCAGCCACGGAGGAGCCACAGGATTTTCCCTCAAAGCCGCTACTGCTGCTGCCACCACTCAGGAAAAGCATCATCTCATCCTCCTCTCTCCTCAGCGGATATGCTGGTGGGGGAAATAGGGACATTCCAGGATCAAATCAGAAGCCGGGATGGTTTTCGTAATTCCGGGACTGTCCCTGGGAAATAGGGACACTTGGAGGGTTTGTGCACCTATGAAGCTCCTTCCTCATTTATTTCAGTTGGTATACACCAGGGATGTCCAGCAGGTCGATTGCGATCTACTGGCAGATCCCTGCAAAGTTTTGGTAGATCATGGGTCGATCCCTGGCTCCCTTTCCTCAGTGTCATTGAAACTGACTCCTGTCCCGCCCCCTCGCCCTGCCCTCCATTGTTGCCTGATCAGTGGAAGGGAGGATGGAGCTTTCTCTCTGTGGCTGTTTTCATTCAAAGTGATATTATTGTGAGTGACTTTTTCCCTTTGACCCTTGCCTTTAACTCCCCCCAAAATGGAACTTCCCTCCTAAGAAAGTATTTGTACAAAAGCAGGTCTTTCTTCCTCCCTAAAAGAAGCTGAGCAACTCTGACCTGAACCCCCCCAAAACGGGGGTAGATCATTGCCATATTTTAATTCTAAAAGTAGATTGCAGTCTCTTGGGAGTTGGGCACCCCTGGTATACACCTTCTTTTATCCACAAGGCCTTCCACCTATTCTGGTTTCCCTGAGCCCAGCTGCTCCATAAGATCACGTACAATTCCAGAATAAGGATGCAATCAGCCTTAATCACTCTCACTCTCAGAAAGTGCCCCTGTACCTTCTTTGCCATCTCTCATCCTATCATAGAATCATAGAATTGTAGAGCTGGAAGGGACCCCAAAGATCAATGCAGAAATATGCAGCTGTCCCATACGGGGATCGAACCTGTAGCCTTGGCGTTATCAGCACCATGCTCTAAACAGTTGAGCTATCAGTAGGGGGAAGGGTCGTGGCTCCATGGTAGAGCATCTGTTTTACACCCAGAAGGGCCCAGGTTTAATCCCCAGCCTGTCCAAGCAGGGTTGGGAGAGACCCCGACCGAAATCCTGAAGAGCTGCTGTCGATCCATGCAGGCAACACTGGGCTAGAAGGAGCATTGCTCCAACTCAGTATAAGACAGCTTTCTGTATCTTTTGCTCACATATCCAAATCCGGCCACCAGAACAAACACAACACAGTGCAGAATTGCATTTTTCCCTGCCGTGAAAGTGGGGTAGGCTTCTTCCTGACGATAGAAAAAAGGGGGGTAATTGGTGTGTGTGGGGGTGCACGTTTCAACAGTGCTTGTTACAGTCAACAATATTCAAATGGCACAGAGATATTTCCTTGAAATAAAGGACAATTTGCGTCTATTTGTTTAAGTCTCCTCGTCCCCATCCCTAAGCATTCCTAAGCATGAAGCAGCCGACAGCCAGCTGCCTCAAACCAGTGTGTGTGTGTCCATTAATTCAGAATTACTCCAATTACGAGCTTTTGATGCTCTGAAAACCTCTCTCTAACCCAAAAGAGATGGAGAGCCCTCAGCCCGTCCAATCAGATCGCTTTCCCTGCTCCTGCCAGCAGATGTAAGCAATTTGCTTTTTTTTATTTCTGCATATTCAGCGCGAGCGAGGCTGTTGGCGACCTTTCGTCCCAGAGCCTGCAGGATTCTAACCCTATCAAATTAAACCATTTTGCTCATTTATTCCCAAACGCTTGGCCGGTGCTAAGCAGGGCCTCCCGCTGCATAGCAATGGCGGGCGATCGTGTCCGCTCATACCCTGAGCCTAATCAGAGATTATTAAGGAAAATATACAGTGCGTTAATTTGATGAGATTGGTTATAGGTACCACAGTTAAAGGTCAGCCTCTTACGTGTATCTCCCTCGGTCACTGCAATATTTCCCCCTCGCTCGGCAGCCCTCTGCTTCCAAACAATAGGCCAAGGAGACACGTTTATTTTTGTCACGCTGGGGACAAGCTCAACAGGGATAAAGAAAGGAATTATTTAAAGTTCGCATAAACAAACCAGCCCCATGCTTGGCAACCGCCCACACACTTACCTTCTGCTAAGCCCACCACTACCATGGCGTGCAATTCTCTTATCTCTGCATTTATTGATTGTGTTTTGGTCCTGGCCTTAGAAGAACACTGGAAGGAAAGGAGAGAGAGAGAGAGAGAGAGCACGTTGAGATTTTCTTCTGAAGGCTAGGCCCGTTTATTGTGGTACTTGCTAGCAAAGCCTAGTAAAATACCCTGGTAAAATCAGACGTCACCAACTTCTCCGTCGCTAGGTTTCCTTGTTAGAGGGCTGGTGATGCTTTTGCAGGAGCCTGCGGTTAATATCTGCAACATTCACCTTTCTGCAATTAATTTCCTCTTCCTGGGGCAGACTTTGGTAATATGGTGCCCCGAGAGAGGAAAAAAATTGGTGCCCCCCCCAACTAATTTTTGCTATAATTCCTTTTGGTAGAGTTGCTTTTTAATGGATCTTCTCAATAGGCTTGTTGAAAGTACACATTATTACAAAAACAGTAATAATAATAATAATAATAATAATAATAATAATAATAATTTTGCACCCCCTACAGTGCCCTAAATCTCGTACTACCCTTTGGTTCCTACTGTGTTTTCTCACAGAAGAAGCTGCCTTATAACAGGTGAGACGATTGGTCTACTCTAGGGGTAACCAATGTGGTGTCTTCTAGCAGTTGTTGGACTACAACTACCATTAAACCTAAACTGGCCATGCTGACTGGGGTGGATGAGAGTTGTAGCCCAGGGAGTGTGAGACTTCATTTCTGAGGCCCAAATGTATCAAGCCTCCCTTCCTGGCCTTGGGTCCAAGCCACGCCCCCTCCTCAGCCACACCTTCTGTCTCCAAGCTACACCTCTTACTGGTCTTGCCTCACACCTCCCTTGAGTGCTTTTGCCTGGTGAGAATGGGTCCTTGAGCAGTGATGACACTTTATTGTATGAATGGAGGACAGAGGGTGTGTTTGTGACCCCATCTGCACTAAACATTTAAAGCAGTTCCATACCACTTTAAACAGACATGGCTTCCTCCCAAAGGCTTCTGGGAAGTGTACGTTGTTAAAGGCACGGAGAGTGGTTGCAGGACCCCCTCTTCCCCTCAGAGCTACAATTCCAGATTTCCTTGGGAAGATGGATTGATTGTTACACCACTCTGAGAACTGTAGCTCAAGGAAAGGGATATGAGTCTGTTAACACTTTACAGCACCCTTAAAAGACTACAGTTCCCAGATTCATTGGGGGAAGCAATGGCTGTTTGAAGTGGTTTGAAGCTGCTTTAAATGTGCAGTGCAGATGGAGCTTGTAACTAGCTTACTGTATGAAGGTATTTTTTATATGTAATAATGCCCAGTGATATCTCAGAAGCCATGCTTGAGGATTCTAGGTAGGAGCTGAGGGAGGAGGGACAGGTTGAAATGCCCTGCCCATTTTTTTTGCTCCATCTTGTGACTAAAGGAAACCAAAGAAATTATGCAGAATAAAGATATTAAAAAAACAACAACAACAAACAACTTTCCTTGGGGCAGTGTTTGGATGGGGGAAGAAATTCGATTCAGTTTGCATTTAAAGATGAGCTTACCCAGTTTGGAGTTTCCAAAACAAATTCATGAACAGCCACTCTGTGAAGTTTGCACTTCTCTGAATTTTGCAAAGCAGTTATCCAGCTAAGTAATCTTACAGAAATGCGCATAAAAACCCATATCTTAGTGAAAATGACACACACATATGCACTTTGTTAGGGACATTTGCTTTGCAAAAATGTGTGCATTGTGTAACATTGCATAATAAAAATGTGTATATGAAGAGAAATTCACACTAAAATGCTCATGAATTTTCATGAGGACTTAAAGTATATATTGTAAGACATGAAGTACTGAATTTAAGAAAATAAGAAAACAAAATTAACACATTCATCTCCCCCCAGGACAATGACTAACTTCTTTTTAAAATGTGAATATGCAGTGCTTTTTTCTGGGGATACGCAGGGGTACACATACCCCTAAACATTTTGTGAATCTTTGTACTTTTGGTCATTTACTGTATTTATTTCCCCTGATTTGAACTATAAAAATGGTCATTTTCTTGAGTCAAAATGAGAGTACCCTAAACCTTTTTTTAAAGAAAAAAAGTACTGTTGTGTGTGTGTGTGTGTGTGTGTGAGAGAGAGAGAGAGAGAGAGAGAGACTGAGACTGAGAGAGAGAAATAGTATGGTGTGTTTAAACGGATGTGAATGACAACTCTGACCCAGGAAGAGTGGCAGATAAAACAGATGAACTATGCCGAGATGGCAAAGCTTACAGGAAGAATTAGAAACCAGGAAGAGACGGACTTTAATAAAGAATGGGGAAAACTATTGTAAACAATTACATACATTGATAGGATTGACAGAAAACTTGTAGTAAAAAAATTGAACTATGGCATGATGAAGGATTTATAAGAATAGAGTTATGAAAGAGATGCAGAGGGGGAAATTATTATGAAAGAGATCCACAATGGGGGGAAGGGCAAAGGGGATGTTATGTTTATGTTTTTATTTCGCTTGTACACGTAAAATAGAAAATGTAAAAACAAAATGGAAAAATAAAAAATAAACTGATGTGAAGGAGGTGTCCAGCTTGTCACTGACAAGAATAGAAAAGGGTTACCATCTCTACTTCTCCTAAGTCAACAGATTTTACTTGGAAAACCTCCCTCTTCTACAGCCTTTTTGTACAGGAAATGAAGTGCAGGAAATGCAATATGGAGACATGACTTACCCGCAACGGCGTGTCACCATTTTTATTATCAGGGGTGTAATCACCCTTCGGGGAGGAATCATTATTCCTGCTAGGTACAAGAGCACACCAGGCCACCAGATTGTGTGTAGAAAATAGTGAGGGATAATTCCACCCCTTCATCATTCAGGACTTTACTTTGTCAATAAGAGGGAGAAGGGATTATATCTTCTTCTTTTTTTTAAATTGTGACCGTTGAAGAGATTTATCTTTTTAAAGAAAAGAAAAGAGACATCCTTTTTTATTATTATTATCCCTCCACCTGGTGGGAATGAGAGCAATTTTGATTTCAAAATGCCAGCTCTGTGGCAAATGCCTTCAGTAGCTCTGGCCTGCTGGGCCTTTTCCACACAGGCGTAGTTCCAGCTCAAAGGCCTCCTTTCTTCGTTCCTCGCTGGCTCCTCCGGCACTTCCTCCTTTTCATGAGCATGCCCTTGCCGTCGCCTTTTGGCCGTCAAAACAACAACCTGTTCATTCAAGAGGAAAGGTAGCTCCAGACTTTGTTGCCACAGCTACTCTGCCATCTCACAGTAAAAGGCCTCGTTTCTCCTTGAGGTCTTGAACCATTACTATTACCACTACTATTATTTTTACAGTAGGTCCATTATGCCAATTTGTCTTCACTTCCCCACAGAAGCTAGCAAACTCTCCAACATCATCTTGGCTACAGGGGCACCAATCATGGGGGGCAGAAGGGGCTCCAGCTCCCTCAATATTTCTGGGCGGTCAGGGGCCAATCCCCTCCTCATAATATTGAGGGGACCGCCATACCCTGCTGCCCCCAGGTGAGTGCTGGTGCGCTGGGTCAGAGCAGGACACACAGAAGGTGATTTTCACCCTCTGCATTTCCCACCACCACCAGGAGTTTCCATGAGAATTTTTTTAATGAAGCAAATCGCTGTGGGAAAGTGGAGAACCGAATTTAAGATTGGGAAAATGAGAAACTGAGAGAACTGAACTGGATAGATTTGTCCATCCGTAGTAGGAGGAAAGTTCTGGAACATTCTACCTCTTCAGCTATCTAGGACCCTATAAGGAGGGGAGTCCAGTGCTCAGGATGAGAGCCACCTCTTTAGGAGAAAAGCATAACGAGAACAGGAAATCAACCTAGGGCCATTGCTACTGCCAAGATGAAGGAAGCGACATGCTCAAAGGGTTCATGCAAGCACATTCAGCGTTTAAGTCAAAAGACTACAACTGACCAAAGACAGATTGCATGACCTTCCATAAAGGAAGAAGAAGAGGAGTTTGGATTTGATATCCCGCTTTATCACTACCCGAAGGAGTCTCAAAGCGGCTAACATTCTCCTTTCCCTTCCTCCCCCACAACAAACTGTGAGGTGAGTGAGGCTGAGAGACTTCAGAGAAGTGTGACTAGCCCAAGGTCACCCAGCAGCTGCATGTGGAGGAGCAGAGACGCGAACCCGGTTCCCCAGATTACGTGACTACCGCTCTTAACCACTACACCACACTGGCTCTCTAAAGGAGCCTAGGAAGATGTCTTATATTGAGTTAGGCCATTGGTCCATTGAGCTCAGTACTGGAACTGTGTATGCTGATGGGCAGCTTCTCCACAGGGCCATTCCCAGCCCTACCCAGAGATGCTGGAGACTGAACCTGAGGTCTTCTGCATGCAAAGCAGATGTGATTACTTTTCACAATAGATAAGGTGCCCTTTCTGCCCTGCACCCCCATTGTCGATTGAAGTATCCAGCTGGCTCTTACAAATACAATCTCACCCGCAAAGTTGAATAACAAAATCTTACCTGCAAGCAAGGCAGCAGTGTTGAGGCAGCGGAGGCACAGTGGAACCAATCACAACAGTGCCAGAGCAAAAGCAGAATGAAGAGAAATAAGAGAAAGCTAGAGAAAGAGAATAATTGAAAAGCTGCCTCCGTGGTGTGGATTGTTGGAGTCCGGTTCATGGAAGGCAAGATATAGGCTTTGTTATCTACTATACAATGGTATTGGGACTTTCATAACCTTCTGTCTGTTTCTTCATATATCCCCACATAACAGCAGTTCCGTTCCCCAAGATCTGTTTTCTAAGAAGTGGAATTAAACTTCAATTCAGTGTTATGTTGCCAGAAGGAAGTTTGGCTAATAATGCTCGCTTCCTCATGATCCATGGCGCTAGAGTTCTGCAAACCCTATAGTGCATCATGCTTTGTATGTTGTTTTGTGCCTAAGATACTGTTGCTTCTGCTTTTGTGGGATCTTGATGCAACAAATAAACACCCTGGCCTACAGAGTTTGAAAAAAGGGATGGAAATAATAAGCTCAACCACCACCACCACCACCACAACAACAACAACTCACCCTAAGGTCCCAGGGTGAGTTCTATCAATTAAAACACAGTGTTAAAAACCATTCAAAACAACGTACATTCACAGAAATTAAGCAGACCCTAGAAATATACATCTCAGATGTCAAAAGCCAGGATAAAGAGGTGTGTTTTCAGCATTCACTGGAAGCGGCACCTCCATGAGGAGGGAGGTCCACAACTTAGGATCGGCCACAGAGGACACCCTCTCCTGGGGTGCCACCCTAGCTTCTGAGGGCAATGAAACAAGCAAGAGGACCTTCACTGCCAATCTTAGCACTTGAGAGGGTCTGTAGGGGGAAAGAGGTGGTCTTTCAGATAACTGGGGCTGTGTCATGTAGGGCTTTAAAGATGAGCATCTTGTACTGGGCCAGGAAATGAACTGGCAACCAATGCAGCAGTTTTAAAAGCAGAGGTTATATGAAATCTAAATGGAACCCCAGCCAATAAACTGGCAGCTGCATTTTGGGCCAGTTTAAGGTTCCGAGTCATCTTCAAGTAAAGCCTCAGATAGAGCCCTTTGCAACAATCCAATCTGAAAGTTACCAGAACATATTTAAAGGGCTTTTACACAGAAGACAGAGCAAGCTTGCTTTCTGCTGCTCTAGAGCAGGGGTCAGCAAACTTTTTCAGCAGGGGGCCGGTCCACTGTCCCTCAAACCTTGTGGGGGGCCAGACTATATTTTGAAGAAAAAAATGAACAAATTCCTATGCCCCACAAATAACCCAGAGATGCATTTTAAATAAAAGCACACATTCTAGTCATGTAAAAACACATTGTTTCCCGGAGCATCTGCGGGCCGGATTTAGAAGGCAATTGGGCCGGATCCGGCCCCTGGGCCTTAGTTTGTCTACCCATGCTCTAGAGCAGCAGTTCTCAACCTGTGGGTCCCCGGAAGTTGTTGGACTACAACTCCCATCGTCCCTGAGCTCTAGCCTTGCTAGCTAGGGGTGATGGGAGTTGTAGTCCAACAACATCTGGGGACCCACAGGTTGAGAAAGGCTGCTCTTGAGGGTAGAGTCTGAGCTAATGGATTCCAATTACAAGAAAGAAGATTCTGACTAAACATTAGGAATAATTTTCTGACAGTAAGAGCTGTGTGACAGTGGAACAGATTACCTCAGAAGGTGGTGGACTCTCCCTCATAGGAGGATTTTAAACAGAGGTTGGCTGGTCATCCATCAGGGATTCTTTAGACCTACATTGGCTCCCAGTATGTTTCTGAGCACAATTCAAAGTGTTGGTACTGACCTTTAAAGCCCTAAACGGCCTCGGTCCAGTATACCTGAAGGAGCGTCTCCACCCCCATCATTCTGCCCGGACGCTGAGGTCCAGCTCCGAGGGCCTTCTGGCGGTTCCCTCATTGCGAGAAGCAAAGCTACAGGGAACCAGGCAGAGGGCCTTCTCGGTAGTGCCGCCCGCCCTGTGGAACGCCCTTCCAGCAGATGTCAAAGTGATAAACAACTACCTGACATTCAGAAGACATCTTAAGGCAGCCCTGTTCAGGGAAGTTTTTAACGTGTGATATTTTACTGTATTTTTGGTTTTTATGTAAGCTGGCCAGAGTGGCTGGGGAGGCCCAGCCAGATGGGCGGGGTATAAATAATAAATTATTATTATTATTATTATTATTATTATTATTATTATTATAGTTGTGATTCGTCCATTGCAGGGGGTTGGACTAGATGACCATTGGGGGACCCTTCCAGCTCTACAATTCTGTTATTCTATATAATCCATACAGCGGCTTATTCATTTCTGTCAAAAATGGCCTATACCTGGTGAACCAGCAGAAACTGAAACAGAGATCCAAATTTCACATTTGCAGCAGTTCATACTTTACACCTGTAGTATGTTGCTTTGAGACATTTGTATAAAGGGACAAATGAAATCTTCCTGACCTATAGGATTGGACCCTGTTATTGCTGAATTTTATTGTTTCATTTCATTGTTTCATGTTATGTTGTGTATGTTTTACAGTGTGTTTATGTTGCATTTTTGTATGCTGCTTAGAGATTTTTAAATACAAAGTGGTTTAGAAATGCTTTCAAATAAATAAAATTGTTGTGGTGGTTGTTACCTTTCCTGCTCTCTCAAACCACCGCTGAATATGAAGCTAGAAAGAGAAGCAAGTTGCTATGCAGATTCAAAAACCTGCATGGGGACTTAATACCTCTTCACATCAACCTTTATTCTAAAAAGGCCCTCCCCCGCCCGGCAACCTTGCTACTCCCAGCAGAACATTTCCAAAACAAACTCAATATTTTCAAAAGGTGACAGTGGAAAATAGAAGAAAATGGACTGGATAAATAGCACACTCTATTCTAAACAAGAACATCACACATTTGAACATTTACTGGGGGTCAACCATTTTGGGCAAGGACCCATGGGAATGAAAGATGGTGGCACTTGAAAGAGAATGCACTCATTCTCCACCGAGGCTCCGTGGAGGAAAAAAGTGACTTAAGTGCCAACGAGAGACAGGCAGCTAGCGGCTGCATTGGGAAGATCTGTTCAACAAAGACAGCTGTGTGTCCAAAGAGAAAACACCAAACGAAGGAGATTCGTGATTGGATTTCCCACCAATTTACTTTTTTTTTTTTGTAAACAAGGAGCTGGGTAAGGGGTGAGATCAGGACTGCAAGATGGGCAGAGGGGGAGTTCTTAACCATTTCCTCCCACACTCCAATTTCCTGAAAATCACTCTCACACACTATTATTTGATTGCTGTGAGACATATATGTACTCACAGGTTTCCCTTAAGAAGTAACGTAGAAGAGTTAGTAGGGAGGATTTTTTTGATCCAGAAAATGGTGTGTGGAGAGGAGGGGAGGGTTAAGATGCCTCCCCTCCAGAGATGTGGTCTCATTCTGAACTGTCCCCTCACTGGCTTCTTCCTACAAATGTGTAAAGAGATGGGAAATACAATCGATCAGGGTTGGACCTCAAACTTCTAACAGCAGGCATCGGTAACAATAATAATAGCAGCAGTAAATAAAAGACAGGTGCCTGACTGGAAAGTGGCGGGTTGGGGTATATGGCCACATTCACACCATGAATTTGAAGCACTATGATACCGCTTCAAACTGTCATGGCTTCCTGCAAGTGATTCTGGGAGCTGTAGTTTGCTGAGAGTCGCTATGAGATTATTATTCCAGCCACAGAGCTGCAATTTGCAGACTGGTTTAACAAACAATCCCTCTTCCCAGGGAACTACAGCAGAAGTGGGTTTGGCATGGCAGCAAGGAAAGGATCCAGTTCCACATTCCACTAGCACTTGCTGATGGAATGGCCCTCCATCAGAGTTGGGAATCCCCCAAACCCCTTCTATGGGAATTGCCCAGTGTTGAGCCTTAGAGTGGTGCAAGCTAGGTATCAAGGGCTCACTGGAGGACTGGAGTAAGAGATACCAGCCATGGCAGGTGCCCTAACACAAGCTTAGGGTGTGTCATGCCCATCCTCCTCCTCCTCAGGCCCCTTATGCTTATGAAGTTCAACCACCACTTAACCAAAGTAAGCCTTGAGTCAGAGAGGGGAGGGAAAACAACAACAACAATCCAAGCAGCCAGTTAATTCCTTTCCAGCTTTATCAACCAGCGATCCAAATAGCCCAGTGAGGCTCTAACACCAAGTGTGTGTGGGTAGGAAGATGACCAGGGCAAAATGGCCTTGAGCCCACATGTGCAAAGCCTTTTAAGGCCTTGTCAACTACAGCTCCCATCATCCCTTGCCACTGGCCAGGCTAGCTGGGGTTGATGAGAGTTGTAGTGCAAAACATCTGGAGGGCACACATTTGGAGAGGACTGGTCCATGCACACTTTTTTTTTTAATGTGCCATTGTGTTGCTGCATCCATCGTTTGGCATGTTGTTGACCACTCGTCTCAGCCACGATTACTCTGATGTTTCACAAGCAAATCTGAAACAGGAGTATTTCTCCTCCCCTTGCTCATCTCCCCCTCCCCAACCCTGCAATTTATCACAGCTGAATCACAGGCTCGTAGGCCAGCTTCATGGCTGAGTAGGCAAGAACTCTTTCCTAATCCCCAGCAGCAAACAGTTTAGGACAATACTCCATGTGCCAATTGGAGACGTTCCACTTATCTCAACCACCTTCCAACATAGCTACCTGTAAGGCAACAGGCAGGTTCTTAAATGCCTGAAGTTGTTTCAAACCAACCTTGTTTCTCTTCTGTTCGTTGCTGAATGCGTCGATATTCAAGGATTAATTTACAGGCCTCAGTGGCAGACTTTGGGCTTTAACAATTCAGCGGCGCGCTGGGTGCTGCCAGAATTGAGTGTCCCCCAACCCACTTCTCGTCTTCCGTTGTTTTTCATTGTTACGGTGCCCCCTGCAGCACCCTCTTGGCTCGGCGCCCAGTGTGGGCGAGCCGGTTGTGCTCCTCTAAATCCGCCTCTGCAGGCCTCCGTTTCATGTGGACTGTACAGGGGATCTTTTTCTAAAAAAGAGTTCATAATGGCAATTCCTTTCTACTTTAAAGCATTCTGTGAAATTGGCCCAATCAGCAGGGTGAGGTTACCAAGAGGGTCTGTCTGTTGTTCTTCCTTTCCTGGCTCAACCATCAGCTCCAAGTTTTGTTCTTGAAATGCAAGCCAGCCCAGCAAACTGTTATTTAGTGCATGAGCGTTATTCTGAAACAAAGGAGCGAGAGAGCTGATTTGGGTGTCTGTCTCTTAAGAAAACCCCAGTTACCGTATATTATCCGCCATAGCTTGACTGGCAGTGGATCTCCTGTGCTAGTCTGCTGGGAACCTTAAAATGAACATCAGCAATTATAGACCCAAAGTCTGCTGCAATTTGAAGGCATTATCTCAGGATAATTGCCCTGAAACATTCCTGTTGCAAAGGCAAAGGTAGATAATTTAAAAATCCATCGTTCTTTGTCTGCATAACAGTTTGGACAGCAAACCCTCCCCTGTTGTGGGCATTGTAGCGAGATAATAAGGCTCAAAATTGGTCCTTTGCAAATATCTGGCGCAGTTCATAAAGGTGTGTGGATATTTTCTCCTTTAATTTTCTTTCCTCGCTCCTCTCAGGGGCAATTTTCAAAAACAAAGCAGAAAGGCTGCTCTAAGCTAGACAAGTAGGACCGAACAAACCCCAAATGACCTCTGAACCCAATACATTTGGTGGTCACATGACAACTCAGTGCTCAGAGGGGAGGAGTTAAGTGACTTTGTATTCCATCCAGGCTAAGGGAGGGAGATCTTGCTGCCACAGTCCTGAGAACAACTCCACTGGAACCAAGAACAACTTCACTGGAACCTGAACGGCAGCTGTTTCACCTGGTCGTAATGGAATGTGAAGACATTTGTTTAATTCTTTAGGCTTTTATGAGCTTTTACTGATATGTCAGCTTATCAGGGAGGGGAACTGTTTGTAGGGAGGGCAGCAGTTGCATTTAGCAGAATGCACTAGCAGTTCCACTTCAAACCTTCCATCTCATTGTGAGAAAATTGGTGTGGGTGCAGTAGGGGAAGAGGTGATGCCCACAGTCCAGCCAGGGATACAATTAACAAATGCCTGACGAGGTTTACTACAGAATATAGAGATATAATATTCACAAACCAGTCCCATTTTTTGCATTAATCGGCATTTTTTAAAAAATGCACAAAATTTTGCATTATGTATGAATGAATTTTTCACAAAATAAGCATTTTTGTATGCATTTTATCCTCATTAAGCATTTTTTGTACATAGTTTAATCTAAAATGTGCATTTTAATACACATCTTGGTACTTTTTACCTTTTTTTGAGCTGATAATTTTTTTCCCCATTATACAGAGAAGCAAAAAACCAGAAAGGGACCAGTGTTCTGATTTTGCTCCAGGAAGTGTGAGTTAGTATTGGTTCACTATAAAATATGGAGTGAATACATTCCTAATACCTGCCTGGCCCAATTCTATATGGCAGCCTCCCTCAACCTGGTGTCCTCCTGGTGTTTTGTACTATAACTTCCAAAGACCTAGTCTTGTACTATACAGTGGTACCTTGGGTTAAGTACTTAATTCGTTCCGGAGGTCCGTTCTTAACCTGAAACTGTTCTTAACTGAAACACCACTTTAGCTAATGGTGCCTCCTTCTGCCGCCGTGCCGCCAGAGCACGATTTCTGTTCTCACCCTGAAGCAAAGTTCTTAACCTGAGGTACTATTTCTGGGTTAGCGGAGTCTGTAACCTGAAGCGTATGTAACCTGAAGCGTATGTAACCCGAGGTACCACTGTAGTTGATAGCTGCTGCTTGGCTAGCATTGGCCAACAATGGAAGTACAGTACTCCACACAGTTCTTACTGTAGGGATGTTGGTTCCAAATCTGGTCTCCTGTTCTAGCTAAAAAACATATGCCAAGAGGGGCAAATGCAGGAGGGGCAAGATATGTGGAACCTCTTCTTGCATTACGTGATCTGTTGGAGAGATGTAATGCAGCTTCTAGTCAAACAATTGCCAGCTCTTGCCTATTGCACAAGAATGCTCAGTCTCAATGAGAACTAGAAGCTTGCTTTTTAGAAACAACAACACCAAAGCTCTTGAGATAATTTGGTTGTTGATGGTAATGCTTAAGTACAATGGAAATCCCTTGGGAGCTGATGACTAAGACTTTATGCCAAGGATAGGGAACCAGTGGTCTTCCAGGTGTTGTTGAACTCCAGCTCCCATCAGCTCCTGCCAGTTTGGCCAATAGCCAGGAATGATGCAAATTGCAGTCCAATGCTATCTGGAAAGCCACAGAGCGCCCCCCTCCCAATTCCTGCCCTACCCCTTGATGAGCACCTATAATTCTCAGAGAATATATCTCTACTGCGTTGCCATCTTCTTCCTCTGCCTGGCTTGGTTTAATTTTACAAAGTTGGAGCCAGAACAATTATCTGATTCTTCACATATGTGGCCAGCTTTCAGTGGTCATTTCAGACGTTTCATTGGTTTGTGACCTCTGTAATCAGAAAATTCATATATATATATATATATATATATATATATATATATAAATGTTTGCCTTTAAAGAACCTAAGCGAACAGGCTGGATCTGTTCATATTATCCCTTCCAAGCTGTCTGAGGCTTTCATCCTCCCCTCTCCCACACATGCCCTTATTGCTCTCCCACTCACCCACCAATGCGGGTCTGTCAGTGGTACAAAGAGGTCAACATCAAAGCGCTTTTACAGCTAGCAGCCAGCAGCTAATGCTGGCATTATGGGAAGAAAGAGAGAGAGGGAGGGAGGGAGAAAGGGAGAGGGAGAGAGGGAGAGAGGGAGAGGGAGAGAGAGAGGGAGAGGCAAAGAGACTGAATGAATGGCCCTCTCATCTAGAAAGACCTCAAAGAATAGAACAAAAACTTCCATTCTCCCACACTTTATAATACTCCTGGGCTGAGTGTGTGTTATATGGTAACGCAGCTGAGTTTGAACGGCATTAGCGCTCTTTCAGTTTACAAACAAGAGACCTAATTTAGAAGGGGGGTGGGTGGAAATCTCCTATCTGATTATTTCTTTGTGTTCACCCATGTGGCAAGGAGGAGGGGGGGGCGGAAGGATCTCTATGAAGAAGGGTGTCTGTCTGTGTGTGCTGAGGTAGCTTATTAACTTCTCTAGCTGTATTTTTTTAAAAAAAAATATTGTGAAGGGCAATTGGGAATCATTTATTCGTCCATAAATTCTTATGCGGGTGGAAAGAGAAAGAAAGAAAGAAAGAAAGAAAGAAAGAAAGAAAGAAAGAAAGAATCATGTTCTGTCCCTCTGAGTCAGCTGTCTTGCATTTCAGCTGCATCCCGGACCTTGCATTATCTTGGTCTAGAGCAGAGATTGGGAACTTATAGACTTGGGCCCTGAATGCAACCTTCAAGGCCTCTATGGCCCGCAGGACTCTCTCCAGACCACCCACCTTATTTGCTCTGCTTCATGCCCTCTGTGAATGTCCCAGCGTGGCCTGAATGTGTCCTTGATCTCTAGCAATGCCTCTTGCTTGCTGGATGGCGGATAGCGAGGGACATGTGAGCGTCTGTACAAATTAGCCTACAGTACCAAGGTAAAATTCACATTCATTGCTCACCCACTTTTTCCTTCTGGCCTCACCTACCACTGGCAAAGTGGGGTTGGCCAGAAGGGAATGTAGCCATCAGACTGAAAAAATATATATGTTTCAACACTTCAACACTAGTAAAGGGACAGACTCCTTCATCATAGCTGACGGGGCACAAGGCAGGCCATGTGTGTGTCCTGGCTCCCTCCCAACACAAGCAGACAGAGGCTGTTTTGTACAAATAATAAAGATCTTTATTCAGGCAAGTTGTGGTAGAGGCTTGGCAGCAGACACAGAGTTCAGGAGTTCAGGATCCAGGCAAAAAGTTCAGAACTGGACAGAATCAGTGAAGCTGACCCAACCAATGGCAAGCCCCTCCTACCAAGCTTTTAAAGGCGAGGCATCGTGAACTAACTCAGGAGACTCTCTTGCTTTGTGAGAATGTTGGAATTGTAATTCAGGGAGGGTAGGTCTTCACTTGGAGTGGCAGCTGGTTCTAGGGGTCAGTGCTACATTTTCCTGTTCAGGCTCCAGACCAGTTGCTGCTGCCTCCTAAGTTGCCTCCATGCTCAGCTCCCTCCAGCTTCCACAGGCTCTCTCTGCCCTACCAGAAGTTGAGGGAGGAACCGACATCCCTTATCCCTCTTCCAAAGTGGCTGAAGTTGAGACACAACAGGGAGATACCCCTCTACCAAACTTGTTTCTCACCCTTCAGGACCCCTGCTCCCATTTCTTCCTACTCCTCTGCCTCCAAAGTCCTCAAATCCAAACCCAATCCTGACTGTGTTCAGGGGCAGAGGAAGGGGTGTGTGTGGTGGGGGCAGGTCGCCCCGGGTGTCACCACTGAGGGGGTGTGTGTGACAAAATGCCGGGCAGCACTCACTGCGGGGCCTGCAGTGCGTTTGAGCCACACATCTCTCTTGGGAGTGATGTGGTGGCTTGGGCACCCGCAGGCTCCACGCTGCCCCAAATGGTCCGCTCGCTGCCTCTCCCCAAGCTGTAGGGAGGCTGAGTGGGAGGAGGCAGGCAGACTCCTCGGAGGCCCCGCGGAGCATCCTGCCCCGGCTCGCCCCACCCCTGGGTGCAGGGCAAGTGCCCGATTGGCTTGCTCCGCCACTGACTGTGTTACAAAGCCTATGGCAGTGTGGCTCACACAGCTCTGTCGACTCCCCACCCCTCTGCATCTACTGCCTGAGGTGTCTGCTTCCCTCTGCCTAATGGTAGGGGCAATTGCTCTCAGCTTCACCTGGAACCGTCCTTTCTCACTAACCTAGGCTTCAAAAGGAATATCGATGACTTCTAGGAGGTTTTATCATGATATAAGCAGAGCTGCTACCTATCTTTCACGTGATGGGAAATCTGAAGTGAATCTAGGGTTTGCCTTAGATGCAAATCCAGAGAAGCCTTTCCAAATAAGAGCGAAGGCCCATCTAGTCCAGCCAGATGAGGAGACCATGTGCCTCTGGGAAGCCTGCAAGCAGGCCTTGAGCGCAACAATGTTCTCCCCACTTGTGCTTCTCGGCAACTGGTATTCAGAGGCAGGGCTGTCTTAAGCATATGTGATGCCAGGATGCAAATATCTGCCCGGTACCCCGCCCCCAGGTTGCCCAGTCCCAGGTGCGCAGTAGGGCAGAGCCATCCGGCTGCCTCAGTGTCACACTGGCTCAGTCACCCCCAAACTCGCAGCGCAGAGCCAGCCTCAGCAGAAGAGCCTGCGCTCTTCCCCGGACTCATCTCTCAGGCCCCAGGCTCTTGACTTGGCACCCCTGAGAGCCCAGCGCCTGGGTGCCCCACACCCCTAGCACCTATGGGTAAGACGGCCCTGTTCATAGGCTTCCCACCTCTGATACCAGATATAGTATTTAGAAGGACTATGCACTGGCTCTGGCTAAATCTTGGGTCCTGAGGCAAATTTGGGCTGTCCCAGGATTTAGCCAGAGTGGGTTGAGACAGCCCCAGATAACACCATATGGGATTGGATCTATCCAGGGCTGTCAGAAGCCTTTCTGCATGCCTCTCCTCTTTTCTGACTGCATGTTTAATTAGGGTTTTAAACCCTACTTAAAGACCTTGAAAGCCCCACAATTTGGTTCTGAGCCTGGATCTGGGTTGGCCCTGGATCATTCCTGGTAGGGCTGCTCTGAAGCACCAGATGGGATCCTTAACTGGATCAGGGTGGCGGTGCACAGCCGTAGTTCTTAGCCATCATGATAGCAGCCACTGATAACCTTATCTGCCAGGAATTTATCTACACAACTTTAAAAGCTACCCAGGCTGGCAGCCATAATTTCATCTTGTGGGAGCAGATTCCATAGTTTATCTTTCCTCATAGGCGAGTTGCTCCAGACCCCTTGATAGTATTGGTTTGCCATTTTCTGAACCTCTTCCAGCTCTACAATATCCTTTTGTGTGTGTGTGGCGAACAGAACTGTACACAGCAATGCAAGTGCTCTGAGGGAAGCCATGAGGTTCTGAGGGAAGCCAGAATGGTGCCCATAAGCCTCATCAAATTTCTCAAGGGAAGAGGAAGGAAGAAGCCCTCTCCTCTGTAAATACATCTTACTATGCTTTGCATTTGGACCCTACCAGCATTCATTTTGGTTAAAAGCATTTTGAAAAGTGGGCAAAAAATGAATGAATGAATGAATGAATGATCTCAGTCACATTTCTTTAAGTCAGAGGTTTCTCTGCAGTGTGTGTGTGTGTGTGTGTGTGTATGTACAGTGCCTTGTAAATCAAAGTCTGCCTAGCCAGCCATCCACTACACCTCAAGAAATCTGAACCTGGAAGTCATTCAAAGGTAGGGTTTCAAGAAGAAGCAGAAAAGGGATATCTTCCCTGGGAGATAAAGCAATATTTCCACCGCTATGTTTTACAGATGTAGCTTCAGAGACACAGTGGAAACAGAGATTTAGCTGGCAATAAAATAAAACAAAATAAAAGGCTAGAGAGCCTTTTCCAGGAAAATCAATTTGGGGAGTCTTCTTCCCTGAGCTAGCAAAATGGTAATTCAGATTTTCCTTCCTGCATTTCTGCTGTCTGAGCTCCACACACTCACCCCCTCCTACTCAATATTGCCATTTAATGAATTCCATTACTCTCACTTACATTGAGGAAAGCAGATGATCTTGTTCACTCCTTCACCTTTGGCACAGGTGGGCAACCTGCAGCCCCAACCTCATTTTATGTAGCCCCCGACAACTCCCACCAGCCCCAGACAATATGCCCAGTGGTCAGGGCTGATGGGAGTTGTAGTCCAGCAACTTTCCGAGTGCCACAGGTTCCCCATCTTTAGCCTAGAGTAGCACCACTCTGATCCTATGATAGAATGTTGGCTTTCAATTTTTTACCTGAAGTTCCAACTATGTGCCACTCTATTCTATTTTTCTTTTTGTAGGCAAACTTTGTTAACAAACTGGTATACTGCCCTAGGTGGCAAAGATGAAATAAAGACTAAGCTACATGATCCACAGTCTTAATTTGCTGTGTGCTGCACCATTTCAAACTGTAAGCAGGGTTATCAGCTGTATGGGGAGCAGGGATGGAAAGATCTGCCAATGTTTGTTCTCTCAGTTTCACAGTTTGCCAACCTTAAATTCAGTTCTTCACCTTTCTGCAGCAATTTGCTGCAGGAAAAAGCCCTCTTAAAAATTCACAACATTTTAGTGCAAATTTCTCCTAAGGCACACATTTTGATATGCAGTTTTGCATGTTTCTCTTAATACAGCACGATTTTTTGTGTTACCATTATTCTATTCTATTCTATTCTATTCTATTCTATTCTATTCTATTCTATTCTATTCTAATTTCACCCTTTATTTACCCTAAGGTCCAAGGACTGGTTACAACATTGAAACACAACATTAAAAATAGTTTAAAACGACTTATGTACACTTTCCCCTAATATATGATTTTTTGGGGGGTAAATGTCTGATTGGTGAACTGCATAATAGAATAGTATGAATTTTGAAGGACATTTGTGCACTACATTTTCCAAGCATTTTGCTTGAAAGAAACATGTATAGTGGGTAAAACAGCATATAAAAATGTGTATATTAGGAGAAATGTGTTTTAACATAGTAACAATCATTTGTGAGGACTGCTTTACCAAATAAATAAATGCAACTGGTGCATAAACAGATTGAAGATTGGAAAAATGAGAAACTCAAAGAAACAAAATTGATAGATTTGTCAATTTCATTGGCCCAACAGAATGAGAGGCCCCAACACTTTCTGTAGACTGATACTGCATCTAACCTTCATGAGAACTCAGAACAAATTTAAAACTGGCCCAAATGGCATGGTGGGGCCTTGACATTTACCTCCTTGGCCCAACCTCTGATGCCCATCTTTTGCCATCCTCACCCCTTGGAACAAAGAAGAACACAAGCTTCATTTGTCAACATTCTCTCTTCTCGGCTTCTTATCCTAATAGCATTCAGTGAGTTTTTCAGATTCTGTAATTAAGTAACATTCCCCCTCCTCAATCGCCTTGACTTCCTGAACTGACATGTTGCCCTAAATATAACTTTCTCTTCCCTTATTCCATCTGCCAATCCTAAAATTATCAAAACAGTTCTCCACTGCTCCAAATATGTGGATATCCTCTTAGATCTGTTTTGCCACATTAGATATATCTTGCTTTCATGGGGCAGTTTCAGAAATCTTCCCAAGCCTTCTGTATCTGTATCAGATCTTAAGCTTGTCAGTTTAGTGTAATTTTATTTAGTAACTTGGATATTTTAGTCAAACAACATCCAAGGGCTACTGCCGAGGCCTTACCCTGTACAGCAAAAAAGAGCAGAAGCCTTGCCTATTTGCTACAAGACTGTTGTTATTAGTTTCAAACATTCTCTGTCTTCCTGTCTGTGGTGGGTATTGCAGCATGAGGAACCCTAGGGTCAAGTCACCCTGCTTTACACCCTGTGTCACCAAGACAGCTGCTCAGATATGGTTGAACTCTTGGCCTTTCAAGCCAACAGGTTAGAATCCTCTGGACAGAAAATGTCTTGGTAGGGAATCAGGTGGTCAAAATTAACAAATCACCTTCCATTTCTTCAGATAGAAGGCTGCTGGGCTTGCTGCTACTCTTGAATTGTAGAAGCAGTTCATGTAGGGAGGCCAGTGCCTGACTCTCAGTACCTGTCAGGCTTTCCACATCCTGCCAGTTAAGGGTGAGAGACTCTATTTCTGCTCTATGTGTTTAATTCCAGTATGTTTCCCCATTAGTCCACATTTTAAATAATCCCACCCAAATAGGAAGGGATGCGGGTGGCGCTGTGGGTTAAACCACAGAGCATAGGACTTGCCGATCAGAAGGTTGGTGGTTTGAATCCCCGCAACGGTGTGAGCTCCCGTTGCTCAGTCCCTGCTCCTGCCAACCTAGCAGTTCGAAAGCACGTCAAAGTGCAAGTAGATAAATAGGTACCACTCCAGCGGGAAGGTAAACAGCATTTTCGTGCGCTGCTCTGGTTCGCCAGAAGTGGCTTAGTCATGCTGGCCACATGAGCCAGAAGCTGTCTGCGGACAAACGCCGGCTCCCTCGGCCAATAAAGCAAGATGAGCGCCGCAACCCCAGAGTCAGTCACGACTGGACCTAATGGTTAGGGGTCCCTTTACCTTTACCTTTACCCAAATAGGAACACTGATGGATCAGGCCAATAGCCCATCTAGTTCAGCATCCTGTTCTCACAGCGGCCACTCGGGTGACTGGCCACCCTCAAGCAAGACTCAAGCACAAGAGCACTCCTGTGTTTTCTAGCAACTGGTATTCAGAAATAGTTCTGCCTCTGACCTTAAAGGAAGAACACAGCCGTCATGGTTCATAACCATAGATCACATTATTCTCCATGAATTTGTCCAGTCCTCTTTAAAGCCATCCAAGTTGGTGGCCATCACCACTGGGAGTGAGTGCCACTGTTTAACTACATGCTATTGATGTCTTGCTACTTTTAACTTGTTTTTAACTATTTATGATGCCATTGTTTGGTTTAATATTTTTATATTGTTGTAAACTGCTGTGATAAATCTTTCTGATACAGCAGTATACAGCCCCCCCCATTTTAAAGAAGTACATCCTTTAAATAAATTTTACATACATTTAAAAATATGTATTTAAGCACCTATTCTCTTTAAGGATAAATTTGATTCTGTTTGCATTTAGAGGCAAACCTACCTAATTCTCCAAATGCTTGCTTGCTTGCTCTATCTATATCTATATCTATATCTATATCTATATCTATATCTATATCTATATCTATATCTATATCTATATCTATATCTCTATCTCTATATCTCTATCTATCTATCTATCTATCTATCTATCTATCTATCTATCTATCTATCTATCTATATCTATCATCATCTCTCTCTCTCTCTCTCTCTCTCTCTCATCTATCTATCTCTTTTTCTCTCCAAATACTTTCTGAAACAACACATGAACTGAAACACAGCCATCCAAATTTCTCTGAATTTTGTAATGCACTTCGCTAGCCAAATAGCCAAGTAATGCATACAAAAATACATATACTAAAGGTTGTGCACAAGTGCACACAAATACACACATTAGTGACCCTAAGCATACAAAGTACACAGGAGAAGGAGAGGACAAAATAATGAATCTACCAATGGGTCTACCTTGAGGAGGATGTGCAATGGGCTTTGTCTGTGCCCTGGTTTTCAATAAATCATACCATATGGTAAAGCTGTATTATTATTATTATTATTATTATTATTATTATTATTATTATTAGTGCATTAGTGATAAATGTCCTCTTTTGGGAGTCATAACTGCTTTAGAGCACAGGGGAAGCTCAGTCATGGAGCAACGGCTCTCTCAAATCTAGAACGAAAGCCCTACCGGGCCAAAGGCTTCAGCCACTCGGTCTTCCCTGAAGGCAAGCGCAAGTGTCAGCCTTTGTTCCCCTTTCTTGGCGGTGCCAGGCATTGATTAGCCAGGGGTCATACATAAACACTACCAGGTCAGATTGACACCAGTCTCAGGCAGTCTGTTGTTGACCCCTGGCCAGCCAGCCAGCGACTAGCTGCAACCAGCCAAAGGGCCTGTAGCCAGGGCATCAAATGCGCCGGTCTTCTAGCCTTTGCGTGAAAGCGGATCAAGCCTCCAGTGACCAGAATGCTTTAGTCAAGCCTGATGCCAACGAGCACACCACAGGTCTTAATTAGCTGCAAGGCAACTGGCATGCTCAACAGAGATTCAGCTGTCAAATTAGCAGAACTCATTGGGAGCGGAAAGGTTCATTTATAAATATATTTCTCGCACAGATCAGAACAAACAAGTGCCAAGCAGAGCATTTATCGCAATGCCAGTGCCGCTTTCGGCCCCTACTCTGTAATTTGGGGTAGTTACTAACGTGCTCATCACCTTCATAATACACATATTTAGGAAAATAAACATTTGCTTTGTGCTAATTCTATGGTAATCAGGGTGATTGTACTGTACTTAGCGACTGTTTGTTGCCATGGTTATTTCTAGTGGTTTTTGGTTATTAATGTCCTGGAAGATTCAACAGCCTTCAGTCTTATTTTAGCATCTCCCACCCGCCCACCCCCTTTCCCCCCATCTAAATTCAAGGAACTGATTCCGAGTCTTTTAATGATCTGTCACATGTGCATGTAGCCAAAAATAGATTTGTGGGTCTATCGCATGAGCACTAAGGGACCTCGTAATGCCTTTTCATGCCAAAGAGGAGATCATTAGCATGGATAGGAATTGCAATGCCCACTTCAGAGCTTCTGCTAGCTGCCAAGGTAATGCAAAGCGAAGCTTAATCTTGCTGCAAAAAACACACACACCAACCGCACACATGTGCACACATGCTGGTGTGAGCTACCACATGCGCTCTAGCAGTTTTTAGTGGAAGGATCCACAATTGGAAGTAGCAATGCTTTTGAATACCAATTGATGGAAACCACAAGGAGGCGAGAGTGCTTGGGTGCTGAGGTCCTGCTTGCAGATTTCCCTTTGAAGCATCTGGGTAGCCACTTTGAGAAGAGGATGTTGGGCTAGGTGGACCATTGGGCTGATCCAGCAGGGCTCTGACTACCGCTGCACAAATACCCGTGTGCAGGCCTGGTCCTACCATTAGACAGAGTGAGGCAGCTGCCTCAGGCAGCAGATGCAAGGAGTTGTGGACGGCAGTGACAGAATCCCCTTGGCCATTCCTCTTGAGTCTGCTGGACGTTCTCTTCCATCGGAAGACCAGTGGTGTGTGCCACGCAGCCTGCCCCTAAGCTGCCATGCTGCTCTCAGGTGCAGTGAAGGATGCTGCCCGTTGCCACAGAGGAACAGTCAGCTGCCAATCCAGTGCCTGGAATAGGGTGGGCACCATCTTGCCCCATGCTTCAGACTGAGAGGTTTTCTTGACTCAGCCCTGTCCCTGTGCCACTGGAAATGTAATTAATTGCTACCTTATTGTAAGAGGACAAAAAGTGAGAGAACATGTATTTTGCGTGCAGAAGGTCTCCCAGAAGATTCAGGCAGGGCTGAGAAAGACTTCCATTTGTTGCACTGCAAGTCAGTGTTGGCAATACTGAATAAGATGGAGCAACAGTCTGACTTAATTTAAGGCTGGTTCCTATGTTGCTGCTCGTATGGCCTTTAGCACCTATTCCCAGCCTGAAGTCACTCAAAGGAGAAAGGGAGCTCCTTTGCATCCTGGTGTTTAATCATCATTAACAACAATACCTCCCATTACATACTTATGGGCAGGGATGGGTGCAAATTCTGTTTGATTCACATCTTAATGCAAACCTACCTAATTTGTACTTCCCCAAAATGTATGTGGACCAAAATGCAGCTGTCCTTTGTAATTCATGCTTTGCTGAATTTTGCAGTTTCCCAACCAAGACATGTTTACGAATATACATATTGTAGGTGCATGTATGCATAAAAATGCATGTCTTTTTTTTTGGGGGGGGGGAGATACAAAAATGTATGTAGTTGGGGGAAATTGCTTGCATAATGCACATGTTAGGCACAATTCCTGACAAAAAATATGTATGTTTGGAGAAAAAGCACATTAAAAGCCTGTTGAATTTTTCTGAGAGCTTTTTTTATTTTAACAAAAAATGCAAACTGATGTAGAAAGTTTTCACCTACAACATACTACTTCATCACCTGTTAAAACATTTTTATTTGGCCAAGCATTTTATTTTTAGAGTTAACTTTTTTTTTTGACAGATTAGAGAACTGGGCCAAAACAAACAAGATGAATTTTAACAGGGAGAAATGTAAAGTATTGCACTTGGGTAAAAAAAATGAGAGGCACAAATACAAGATAGGTGACACCTGGCTTGAGAGCAGTACATGTGAAAAGGATCTAGGAGTCTTGGTTGACCACAAACTTGACATGAGCCAACAGTGTGACGCGGCAGCTGAAAAAGCCAATGCAATTCTGGGCTGCATCAATAGGAGTATAGCATCTAGATCAAGGGAAGTAATAGTGCCACTGTATTCTGCTCTGGTCAGACCTCACCTGGAGTACTGTGTCCAGTTCTGGGCACCACAGTTCAAGAAGGACACTGACAAACTGGAATGCGTCCAGAGGAGGGCAGCCAAAATGGTCAAAGGCCTGGAAACGATGCCTTATGAGGAACGGCTAAGGGAGCTGGGCATGTTTAGCCTGGAGAAGAGGAGGTTAAGGGGTGATATGATAGCCATGTTCAAATATATAAAAGGATGTCACATAGAGGAGGGAGAAAGGTTGTTTTCTGCTGCTCCAGGGAAGTGACACGGAGCAATGGATCCAAACTACAAGAAAGAAGATTCCACCTAAACAATAGGAAGAACTTATTGACAGTAAGAGCTGTTCGACAGTGGAATTTGCTGCCAAGGAGTGTGGTGGAGTCTCCTTCTTTGGAGGTCTTTAAGCAGAGGCTTGACAACCATATGTCAGGAGTGCTCTGATGGTGTTTCCTGCTTGGCAGGGGGTTGGACTCGATGGCCCTTGTGGTCTCTTTCAACTCTATGATTCTATGATTCTATGACCCATCTAGTCCAGCATCCTGTTCTCACAGAGGCCAAAGAGGTGCCTGTCCTAAATTTCTCCCCAATCCTGACCCGGGTGGGCTGTGTTTGCTTTGATGGGTTGCAGGCCAAGCTTAGACATTTTCACCCTTCCTGCCGGGGATAGGGAGAAATCCAATTCTATCTGCACTTAACGGTGAACCTAGCAAATTTGCACAAGGAAAACAGAAACATAGTTACCCTTTGAAAGTCACAGTTCTCTGAATTTTGCAATGCAGTTCTCCAGTCAAGTAATGTGTGCAAAAATGCAAAATGCGTGCATAGACATGCACATATTAGTGAAAGCAACATACAGAAATTGCTTTGCAAAAAATTATGGCTCTTGGGAGAAAAAGCTACCAACATGCTGGTGAAATTTCATGAGGATTTTGTTATTAACAGCAAACTTGATGTGGAAAACTGAACCCAATATTGGAAAAGACGAGGAACTGAGATAAACAGAAATGGGCAGATCTGCCCAACCCACACCCACTTTTGCACCCCATTTCATTCTTCCTTCCCTCTACCTTTCCATCTGAAATACTAACCCCACGCCTCAAAGGCAGAGGAGTTATGAAATCTAGTCACAGCCTATCAGGCTGACATCAGTGTGAGGCGTAATGACAGCTGGCATTCAGCTGTTTCCCGAAACCCCCTTTTTTACAGTATCCAGCACCACGCTCTGACACGCAGTAGAAGTAATTAGCTGCCGAGCGGCTGAGCGTACCCCGCAGAGCACTGGTGTCTCGCCTGACACATCTGGGCACAGAAAGTAATTGAAACAGCTGCTTCGGTCCATATGGCAGCAAAAGCTGGTGGTGAAGAGAGAGCCTGCTGTTTGGGCTGTGCCCACCTCAGGCAAATTAGCCATCATTAATCCCAGAATCTGACCAGCATACACAGAGCCATAAACAAGTTACTGGGGCGGGTGTGGAGAGAAAGAAAGAAAAAGGGAGGCTTTGGGAAGGAATGGCATGGTGGAAGACACCTTGTACATGGCAAATAACCCTTTGCTACCCTGCAAAGACCTCTCCAGAACCTTTCATCTATCTCCAAATCTCATGCTACTCTTCTTGCCTAGGTGGAATTGGCTAATAGGTACAAGTTTGCAAAAAATAGCAGCTTGGGTTTTTTTTTTTTTAAAGCACTATGCTGATAAGAGGCATATGGCATGGCTTTGCAAGAAAAAAAAAGTTTATAAATAGAGGCACAGAGAGCGAAGGACCTGGAATACTCTTCTGGTGGGTATAGTGATAATGCCAAGGACCTGCTTATTATTAGAGCTGAGCCAACTATTCTCCTGTTTCAATTTCCTGGCTCAGAAATTAAGGTTGGGGGATGTGGAGGAAAAAAACTTCCTGAAAAACAATTTATTGTGAGAATACTCACCTTTTTGAAAAAAGCCACTTTCTTGCCATCTGCTGCGGCTTCACAGCCAGTTTTCTCTCCCCCCTCCCTCTTTTACTTACTTCTTCCTGATTTAGTAACATGTGTGAGCCCAGCCAGTCAGGGATCACGTAGTGAAAGGCAGAGTGTCACAATGCTGCGCTGACAATCGGATTTGGCTATGCAATGATGTCAGACTGAGAATGGGGTTGATGCTTCCTTCATCAGCCTACATGGAGTCACATAGTGAGCGCGATGACATCACAATGTTAGGTAGCCAATTGGAATTGGTGAGTCTGGGCAAAGAAAAACAGTGGAAAGGCAAAGGGACTGAGAATATTATTCCCCCCCGCCAGCTGTGGGCAAGATTCCTTAGAACAGGCATCCCCAACCTGCGGCCCTCCAGATGTTTTGGGACTACAACTCCCATGATCCATAGCTAACAAGACCAGTGGTCAGGGATGATAGGAATTGTAGTCCCAAAACATCTGGAGGGCTGAGTTTGTCTATGCCTGCCTTAGAATGTGGGGTGGGGAAGAGGCTGTCTTTGCTGCTGAAAATATTTCCCCAAAATACAGTGACAAGTTTTGACTCAGCCCTAATTTTCATTATTTTAGTTATATGACAATGGTACGTGGTGTTCAGCAGAGATGGGGAACCTTTCTCAGTGAAGGGCCACATCCCCTCAGGAATAATATCTTGAGGGTCGCATGGTAGAGGAGGGCAGGGCCAAAACAAGTGGTGGGTGGGATCATAATAATAAGTAGATGGTACACCCCTTCCCTCCCTCCCTCCCTCCCTCCCTCCCTCCCTCCCTCCCTCCCTCCCTCCCTGGCTCATTCTATCTTTACCCCCTCTCCCTTCCCATTCAGTCAGCTGCTAGGAGACGAAGTGATCCATCTTGCCTGAACTGATAGCTTGTAGAGAGCTCTTGAAATTAGGCCGAGGGGGTCACTGTTCATCCCTAGTGTACAGAGTAACATAAACAGGAAGAGGAAGCATCAAGGGACTAGGTTGTAGCTATTGGATATGACCTATTGGGATATGACCTATTGGGTCATATCCAATGTTCTTTGTCCACTAGCACTCAAGCCATTGTGCTAGTGCATGGCAGAGTTTTAAGACAGTGCAACAAAGGAATCCAGCACAACCGCTGCACTAGAGGAAGCTTGTTACATGACAGCTGATACTTGTTGCGCAACAGCTGGCTCTTGCTGTGCTCATCCATTGCTCAACAATCATTGGCAATGTGCTTGCATGTTCCCTTGCACAACAGTGTTCTGCTAGCACAAGTATACAGCTAAAAGGTGAAGGTAAAGGGACCCCAGACCATTAGGTCCAGTTGTGACCGACTCTGGAGTTGCGGCACTCATCTCGATTTATTGGCCAAGAAAGCTGGCATACAGCTTCTGGGTCATGTGGCCAGCATGACTAAGCTGCTTCTGGTGAACCAGAGCAGCGCACGGAAATGCCATTTACCTTCCCGCCGGAGCAGTACCTATTTATCCACTTGCACTTTGACGTGCTTTCGAACTGCTAGATTGGCAGGAGCAGGGACCGAGCAACAGGAGCTCACCCCGTCGTGGGGATTCAAACCGCCAACCTTCTGATCGGCAAGCCCTAGGCTCTGTGGTTTAACCCACAGCACCACTGGCTTTAAATTAGTGCTTCATTGGATTCAGCCCATTGAAATTAAGTTACCCATGTCCATTAGCTTGATTTCATTGTTTTTATCTTTTTGTAAACCACTTTGAGGTTTTTTGTTTTGGTTTTATAACCAAGTGACATATTGTTGGCACCTGTCTGTCTTGAGAGACAATGGAGTACCTCCGAGGGTGAAGTAAAACCACTGTGTTAGCAGCACCAAGTGACCTCCCTGGGGCACAAGCATGGGCAGTGTAGTCCAAAGGAAAGCAGAGCAATAAGTTTGGCACCAGCTTGGTTGCAGGAGTTACTATAAAGAGGCATACAAGGTGCCACCCAACCGCCTTAGGGACTCAACTCCAGATTTGTTTAGGGTTTACTCCTTAGCCTTTTCTTCTCCTGAAGATACCCCACAATGCAGTGGAAGCTTAGGACCAAGAGCTTTCCTTCTCCTAGATGGACTACCTTCCCAGGTTGATGAACCCCATCTGCCCCTTACTTCCCTCTACAGCACATGCAGAAACCACTTTCTTCACCATTGGACCCACTTTTGGTCTCATCCGCTCAGTCTGCCAGAGCCTGTCTTCACATGCAGGGGAAGTCCCTAACCCACTGAGGTTTTGAGACTCATCAGCTACTGTCACACCTGACAGTTTCTAAGTGAGAGAGCTGAGTGAGAACTGAGTGCAGGGTGGGGACCAAAGGTGGACAAACTACCCCAGAAGGAGCACAACATGTCCCCCACCAAAGGTACTACCCCTTCCCCAACACCCTGATTTTATGAAATAATAAATAAATAAATTCCTGTAAGTCTACTCTGAGTAAGACAAGCATTGGATATTACCCACTGTGCAGTGTCTGTCCGATGAGTGGTTAAACTAGGGCTGGGTGACTTGAAAACACCCAGTTGTGTCTTGTGTAAGACAGCTGCAGTATACATGCAAGTAGAATGAGGTATTTGTATGTGTGCATGTATCTATGGAGAGGGCAGAGTGTATGGTGTCTTATGTCTTGCCATTCTAGGGATATTCTGTTTCATGAGGAATGTCTGCCCAGGAGCACGAAGAGGAGAGATACCTATTTTCTTGGCTTCATCAATCTACATTTGCAAGGCAGGATGGGGAGAGCATTAATGCATCTTTCTACACATAGATCGGGTAATCTTTTCAGTGCGTACCCTCCTTCTTTAGTTACATCGTTGCTTCTGGATTTTGAGGGCAGCTGGAAACTATGTCTTCCAGCACATACGTCAGCAAAGGAACTTCTGTGTTGGTTACATCTGGGATGCGTATCCGTGCTTTGGATTCCTGCAGGGAACAGTGAGAGCCTGAGGTTGGTCATTTCTCTTCAAAATACTCCTCTGTGATTCATTGAAGAATCTCTAGATGATCCCTCAGTATGAGACAGAATTGACTGGGCTCCTGAGTCGTGGATCCTGAGGGTTGTAGTGAACTCAGTCCTACTCTGAGTAGACCCATGAAAATTAATAGCACCAGGTTAGTCCCAACCATCCATTTCAATGAGTCTGCTCTGAGTAGGACTAACACTGGCTACAGCCCTGAGTCTCCAGTGGCAGAGCCTGATGAGGTTGAGCATGAGGAGAAAGAGGGAGGAGGAGAGGTCAGGTGGGGTGATGGAGGGAGCCAAATAGTGGTGGACCTGTACCATGCTGGACCGGTGTGTGGTGGCTGAGGAGGAACACCAGCAAGAGGGATGAAAGGAGGGGGGAGAGAGAGGGAGAAGAGGTTGCTCCTTCCCCTTTCTCTCTATTGTCGCTCGCTCCCAGCTGGGCTCCTTGTCACCAACAGAGACCGGCCCATCTCAAATATGGGAAAAGGCATCCCATTTGAAGTCCAAACAGGACAGGGGACACTTTGGTCAAAAAATGGGGGTTCCCATTTTTTTTAGGGATGGGTGGCAACCCAAACACGTGTGCTTCTATCCCCCTGTTATTCTCCCTTGAAATCAGCAGGGTAGAACTGTATGCCAGTATACTGCTCCAAATTTCATCACTGATGATTTTCTGGATTAAGGAGGCAGGGATGCAAACAGATTTTATCTGGAATCAAATAAAATGCAAATCAGCACTAAGATGCACTATACTCTTTTTAAAAATTTAGTTTCATTTTACAACATTTAAGCATTTCTTCATTTTTCCACATTATTTTTGCTCATATGAGCTAATCGACTCCCCCCGCTCCATCTCATGGTTACTATAGTTTTTATTTTAACATTGCATTCATACTTCTTCCTGATTATATTTCACCATTTCTGATTACAAATTTTTAAAAGAATATATAAAAAGGTAGAATTTTCATCATTATAAGTCTTCTTAAGTCAGCCCTACTAGCATTTTTAATTGTTTACAATTGTCCTTCAAATATTATACAAATTCACCCCAGTCGTTTTGGAAAGGTTGATCACGCGGGTTACGGATTTTCCCAGTCAGCTCTGTGTATTCTATCATCTTCGTCTGCCACTCTTCAATTGTTGGTAATTCCTGTTGCTTCCATTTTTGGGCAAAGATGCACTATAAAGGTAAAGGTAAAGGGACCCCTGACCATTAGGTCCAGTCGTGACCGACTCTGGGGTTGCGGCGCTCATCTCGCTTTATTGGCCGAGGGAGCCGGTGTATAGCTTCCAGGTCATGTGGCCAGCATGACTAAGCCACTTCTGGTGAACCAGAGCAGCGCATGGAAACGCTGTTTACCTTCCTGCCGAAGTGGTCCCTACTTATCTACTTGCACTTTGACATGCTTTCAAATTGCTAGGTTGGCAGGAGCAGGGACTGAGCAATGGGAGCTCACCCCGTCATGGGGATTCAAACCGCCGACCTTCTGATCGGCAAGCCCTAGGCTCTGTGGTTTAACCCACAGCGCCACCCATGTCCCTAAAATGCACTATACTCCATTGTTTTTCCGGAAGCAGCTTTTAAGTCCGGAAGTGGCGTCTAAGTTAAGCTCAAACATAATGCAGAAATTGATGGTTGGGGAAATGGTATCAACTGCCATGTGAACGCAGCTTTACACTCAGCATTCCATAGCCACGGAGTATGCTCTATTCTCCCACCCCTTGCCCTCGTGGCAAAGATCTTTAGTACTTCTGGAAACCTCAGGATTCCCCCAAGCATGCTGATCCTTCCCTCCTGTTCCCCAGTAGCTCCACAGTGGCTCAATTTCTATCGGCACTCCTCACCTGAGTTCATTAATAGCGGGAGCCACGTCCCAGCCTGCAATCAATGGGGGGAATTCGCTTGAGTCAGACGATACAATTTTGCTTGCTGCAAACAAGGAGGCTAATAAGATTCACCGTAATAACCGGCAAGTGGGAAATGTGCTGAAATGTCGGTTGGGGTGGGGGTGGGGGGCGGAAGATGAAACCCATGGAAATTTAACTTTTAGTGATATTGACTGCGCATACAGCCTGAAGCGGTCTTTCTCATCCACTTGACTTTGCACTGTGAACTACAGATGACCTCTCTTGAAAACAACACGGACCTTTTTCCTTTCTCCCTCTTTTGCTCTGGGCATCCTTTTGATTGCACGAGCACCTTCAGGTTACTGGAATTGCTCTTTTCCAGGGTGAGAGAGAGGGAATGAATGAGAAGGGTACGGAACGGAGAGAGAGAGAGACGAAGTAGAAACACTTAGCCTCCGGCCTGCTGTTCCTTATTTCCACCCATCACTCTATTAATAACGGACAACATTTTCATTAAATGATGTGCTTTCCCGCTCTAGGAGAGACAGTCTCGTTTTCTGCGCTGATCGTTAGACGGGTCCCGAGGGGGGTTCCTCCAACCACGCTGTCTTTGCAAGGCAGACAGGAGCTATCTGTTCATACACACGCCATACGCTCCTACAGGTCCCAAGAGGGGAAGAGCCAGACCTAATAGCCCACAAGTGAAAGAGGTATGGAGCTTAGTTATCAAATCCACTCTTCCAGGATAAAAGCTTCCCTCCCCCCACCCGGCCCCCGTTTCCCCATGCAAAGTTCTTGTTTTAAGGACTTGGCAGATAAAAGGGTTCTCCCCCCCCCAGCTGTCTCCCCTGAACTGCAGGAAGTAATTTCTCTTGCATGACAATTAGCTCTGTGCACACACAAACACAGGCCCCAGGTTGGAAAGAACATGCTAATTGCCCTCAATCAAATTCAGAAGGGCTTGGGATAGGGGGAGAGAGAAGGGAGACGCTTGTTTTCAGGCACAGGTGGGCAACCTGTGACCCCTGATGCCATTATATGTGACTCTCAATGTCTCCCAATTCCTCCACACCACCAGAGTTCCATTTGTTTCCTCCTTCCAAACAATTGGAAGGGAAGGGGTTTCATATGATACAAAGTGTTCCCCAGAACTTTCTCAGGCTCCTCTTGCGTGATACAGTTAAGGCAGCATCTTGCCATTTTAAATCCTGGGAACTGTAGTTTGTTAAGGGTGCTAAAAGTTGTTAGGAGACCTCTGTTCCCTCCACAGAGCTGCAATTCCCACAATGGATTAACAGCAGATCCTTATTTTCAAGGAAATCTTGGAACTGTAGTTCTGTGGAGGGAAGAAGGGTGTCCTAATAATTCTCAGTACCGTTAGCAAACTACAGTTCCCGGGATTCTTTGTGGAAAGCCATGACCGTTTAAAAATTGGTATGTTATGGGCCCTGAAAATATATTGGTAGGCTTCTGTTGCATATGTATGTGAAAATTGCACTAATGCCAGAGAAGAATTAGTTTCACTTGCTTTCCTGAACAGTAGCTGTATTGGTCTGCAGGTTTCTTCATAGATAGTATACATTTAAGCTCTGCAGGTTTCCCAGCTTCTGAGGCTTCAACTGATATCCAGGGAAAGATCTCATGAGATTAACTGCTCCTGCCCGGTAATTTTTCAGATCAGGAAGTGTGGGCAGCTAGGGAGGCTGCAAAGTTCTAGAGAAATGTTGACTGGAATTAAAAACAACACACACACACACACACACACACACACACACATACTGCCCTTGGCCACATTGCAAGAATAAGGCAAGCTCGAAACCTGCATCCCCTTAAGAAAAATTATTTAAAAATCCTCAGAAACAGGCAGAAAAGAGGAAGTTTCCTTCATAGAGGGGAAAAAAATATTTAGCAAAACTAGAGAACAGGTTTTTGCCTAGCGCTGAGCTGAATGGCGTTCAGTTTATGACAAGCTCTGGTTTAACTCTTAGACACAGAAAACCAATTGAAGGCTAAGTTAGACTGTCAAGGGCTGCCTATCTCAGAATAACTGATCTTGTAGACAGGGCCAGTAGCTCTATGGATGCAAACTCTTTCAACAACAGTATTTCCGGAAGTTGACTCTTAGACATCGCCTGGACTGTGAAGTCAGCAAAATAAACAAATTAAAGTTGTCTGCACAATTAATGGATTCTGATCCTCCCCCTTTTTTGGCTAAGCCTCACGGTTGCATCAAAAATTGCGGTGTGGAGTCATCACCTTTCCCGTTCAGAGTTGATGCCATTTTCTCAAGATGACCTCTTGGCAGGATAAAATCAATACTAGTTCTGTCTCCAAAAAACATCCAGCTATATTCTTTATCCATTAAGCCCTGCAATCTCTTTTATGAAATTGTTCGGAGGGAGATGGAAACAATAATTTAGCATTACTGTATGAAAAATGAGGGTACTGCTGCCAGGAGACTCCCTTCTGAAAGAAGAAAAGAAAAGAAAAGAAAAGAAAAGAAAAGAAAAGAAAAGAAAAGAAAAGAAAAGAAAAGAAAAGAAAAAGAAAAGCTGATGGAACAAGAGGGCTGGCTAAAAGTGTGTGATTGGAAGTCCTAGGTTGAAATCTCACCTGAGTCACAAGAACACTAAGTTCTGAATGAACACACCATTATCCTTTTTGTTGCTCACTATGACCAAGCTAAACTGTATTTTCCTTTATAAAACATTTTGCTTCCTGTGAGAAGAGATTTCCCATTTTGGTAGGGTTGCCATATTTCAAAAAGTAAAAACCAGGACACCCCAAAAATTCTTTTTAAAGACAAACCCCAAAGTTGTTGAGCCAAAAAAACCATGATTTTTTTTATTGCCTTGCCTAAGATCATGAAGGGACGCGGGTGGCGCTATGTGTTAAATCACAGAGCCTAGGACTTGCCGATCAGAAGGTCGGCGGTTCGAATCCCTGCGACAGGGTGAGCCACAACTGGACCTAATGGTCAGGGGTCCCTTTACCTTTACTTTAAGATCCTGAACAAAGTGCTGCCTTTAGGAAATTGCCCCCCCCCCCCGGACATCAATTCTGCCTTCGAAATCCTGGTAATATCGGGGAAAATCCGGACGTATGGCAGCCCTACATTTGGATGATATGTCATTAATTTTCTGAATTCCAACAATTTTTATAGGCTGCTTAACAACAATAGTCTCTAAGTGGTTAAGAGTAACTCAATATAAGTTAAAACTATAAAATCAGAAGTCACCTAAAACGTCTGCTGGAATGAAACAGTCTTCAGTAGATGCTAGGCATTCAACCGAGAGAACTCAACTGGAAGGGCATTCCATAATATTGGGACCACATGGCTCCTGGTGCATTCAAGCCACGAGGGACCACTAACAGTAAGATTTCAGTGACTGGGCAGTGATATAATGAGTCTGGCAGCCCCTGTGGTATCCTGGATACTTGCTAATTAATACAGGCATCTTGAACCTGGCTCAATAGTTGATGGACAACCAATGCAACCTATTAAGCTCCAGAATTATGTGCTGGCAATTGTCTGTCCCCATCAACAGCCCAGCTGCAGCATTCTGCACCAGCTGAAGCCTCTGGATCAGGTCCAAGGGTATCCCCACATGGGGGGGCCAGTGCAGCAGGGTGATGAACTGGCAGCCACTTTATAGACAGAATCCACACTATGCAATTCCCAGCACGATGGATTCTCCTCCTCTGTTGGTACAGCAAGTGCTTGGGGAAGGGAAAAGGGACACAAACAATGGTTTTACTTTCCGATCCTGCAAAATGCAACCTTTTCTACTGGTAAAGCCATTCAGCTGGGCTGTGGGTGAAGAAGAGAAAGGAAGCAGGGCTATCATCAGCTCTGCTGAAATATGAAATCCATAGAGCTCTTCTCTTCATTCACTGCTACCTGGCAGGTGCCATTCCATCAGGCTGCAGCAAAGATGGGTGGAAGGGAAACAGGACCACTTCATCGGCTCTGCTGAAAGATCAGCACCATTTGGTTTCTCCTCTGGATCTGTTTCCATTCTGGGGGGCATTGCAAACACTCTGTAAATTAGAACTAGTGTCTATGTTTGCTTCCCCCTCTCCTCTCTCTCAATAACATTTCCTTTTGTGTTGTTTATTTTCAGTTGTAAGCCTGAGGGCAGGGACTGTCTTATTATTATTACTAATATATTACTGTCCATATTACTGAAATTTGTAAGCTGCTCCAGGAGGCTCCGTGGCTGAAGAGAAGGATAAAAATGCTTCCAGTCTTCCAGTAAACAAATAAACATGAACTGTGCAGCAATTGAGTACAGCAATATAGAGATGATAAAGAATGTCTACCTCGCAAGGTTGTTGTAAAGATTACTGAGCAAATGCATGTTCCAGCTGTGGAGGCTTGAAACACACTCTATAACTGCTGAGAGGCTGGTTTTGATTGCCAGTTGAATGGATCCTGCTTTCTTGTTTTTTCAGGGGAGAGGAATGTCAGGGATGGGGATAGTTCTCTAGTTACAGATTTGAACTCTATCCATACAAAATTGAACTTTCTTGATGTGGAATATGCACTGATTCTTTTATAAAGCTCTGTGTTATCTTCAGCCCACCTAAAGGTTATTCTGGCCGTATACACACCATAGATTTAAAGTGCATACACCTGCCAAGAATCCTGAGGACTATAGTTTGTTAAGCTTTCTGGGGACTGTTGTTTTGTGGGGGTTGAACTACAGTTTGCAGGATTCTGGAACGATGTCCATTGTTCTGGACATGCCATACAAAGACTAATACTTTGCCTGATGTCCGAGAACCAGTAAGAACCACCTGCTTCTGTCTGTGATCAAATTCTTTGTTTTTGTATTGGTGGAGTTTAAGATACAAGTGGGCACATGCTCATCGCATCTTTAGTTATTCTCCCTAAGGGAGAGTTCATCCTATCTCTGAACAACCAGTAACCATGCTCATGCAAAAGAGGACTTGGGGCAGTTTATGGAGTGAGAGGCTGCAAAACTGGAGCTCATTGACAGATTGGACACAATTTCTTTTGGCTTGAAGGGAGCCAGAGAGTGGCAGAGTTGCTGAACACAGAAGTTACTGAAGATGAGGTGTCATGCAAATTGCAGCAGCAGCAGACGTCCGAAGGCTGGGCATGCCCAAATCTATGAGTGTATTTCACTGACTTCCATTGACTGCTACAGTATATGGTGCCTTGACTATTGGAGGGTACATTTCCATATTTTCATTTTATTTCACAGGGCTGCTTCTTTCCCCACTGAAACTATGTATGTGTCTTTTCCAGTATCCCTTTCACCATAAAAAAAGTGGATGCTACAATAATGTTTGGGTCACTGATGTGGTCCATGACTCTTCCTTGTTTCTGCAGATGAGACTGAGTTAGCTGGGTTAACCTGCCAGAAGTATTACCTTCAGCTCAAAAGCATTACAGTGGTACCTCAGGTTACATACGCTTCAGGTTACATACATTTCAGGTTACAGACTCCTCTAACCCAGAAATAGTGCTTCAGGTTAAGAACTTTGCTTCAGGATAAGAACAGAAATCGGACTCCGGCGGTGCGGCAGCAGCAGGAGGCCCCGTTAGCTAAAGTGGTGCTTCAGGTTAAGAACAGTTTCAGGTTAAGTACGGAACTCCGGAACGAATTAAGTACTTAACCCGAAGTCCCACTGTATTCTCATTCTTATTCTTATTTTGCCACTTACTACTAAAATGGGACTTGCAAGGATAAAAGCATACATGACATGAAATTTAAAGTACATCAAAAAGAAAAAAAGAACATTAATTGGCCAAAAGTGCTCATCCTGAAAAAGCAAAAGGAGGACAAATCCTACCCCAACCTGCTAAAAGCTGAACGTCAATGCAGGCCTGGGTGTCATCAAACCCTGTGACCCCTATTAAGAGCCAAATGCTTAGGTGAACAGGAAAGTCTTTGGCTGGTGCCTAAATGTTGATCATGCATCTTTCAAGGCACAGCATTCCACAACTGGGGAAGCCACCACTGAAAAGGAATGCAAATGGCATGATCCGACAAGCATAGGGTCTGGAAAGGTTCCTGTGTAAAGAGGCAGTTCCTCAGGTATTGGGAGCCTGAGGTACATAAGGCTTTATAGATCAGAACTGGCATTTTGAGTTGAGCTCAGAAACTAATTGATGAGCAGTGCAGTCTTCCAGCCAACAATCTGGCCACCGAATTCTGCAGCAGCTGCAGTTTCCAAACTCTCTTCAGAGGCAGTCCCAGGTAATGTGCATTGCAGTAATCTAATCTAGAGGTTGCAACAGTGAAGACAACAGAAACTAGGCTATCCCAAGCATAAAGGTAAAGGGACCCCTGACCGTTAGGTCCAGTCGTGGACGACTCTGGGGTTGCGGCGCTCATCTCGCTTTACTGGCCGAGGGAGCCGGCCTACAGCTTCTGTGTCATGTGGCCAGCATGACTAAGCCGCTTCTGGCGAACCAAAGCAGTGCACAGAAACGCCATTTCCCTTCCTGCTGGAGCGGTACCTATTTATCTACTTGCACTTGGACGTGCTTTCGAACTGCTAGGTTGGCAGGAGCAGGGATCGAGCAACGGGAGCTCACCCCGTCACTGGGATTCAAACTGCCAACCTTCTGATTGGCAAGCCCTAGGGTATCCCAAGCATAAGAACTGGTTAATCTGATGCAATCCCATGCACATTTTTAAAAATTTAATTATAAAACAAAATTTATGTACTGCTTAATTATAAATTGCTTACTTGATAGTAAATTTCATTGAACTAAGCTCCCTGCCCAATGGGAATTTAGACATTTTAAACAGTAGCATACCACATTAGTCATGGCTTTTCCCAATGAATCTTGGGAACTGTAGTTTGTTAGGGGAGCTGAGAGTTGTTAGCTGACCCTTATTCCCCTCACAATCTATGTCTCTTCCTAGGGAAATCTGGGAATTGCAGCTGTTAGGGGAACCCATAATAAACTACAGTTCCCAGGATCCTTTGTGTGTGTGTGGGGGGGGGAGTCGTGACTGTTAAACGTGGTATAATACTGCTTTAAATGTATAGTGCCAATGTGGCCTTGGTGAAACCTGCTCCAGATTAGGCTGATCATCTTAACCTTTCCACTGCTGCTTATCTTCCTGATTTCTGGGCCTGAAGATTCATTTGAATGGCAAAGGAGCAGTTCAGTCAAATAAGAGTAAGCATTTCCGTTTTCTTGCAAAAACTTTCCAGAAACCAAAAGGAGGGAAAGGGGGAAAAAAAAGAGTCCGTCTGCAGAAAAGATATATTTTGACTTTTAAATGTCGGCGGAGCTTGGAAATCCATGACATAAACTTTTGCCTCAAAAATCAATCCTGAGTTACGATTTGATTAGCAGACAATTGAGATCCCATTTGTTTCTACATTTGTCTGCTACATGTCCTTTTCATTCATAGGCTGGCCGATGTAAAGCTTTCGGTAAAAACTCCCCAAGAAAGTCAGTGACATTAAAATGTCCTTTGATGCTCTTTCACTAAGCAGTGAATATTAACAGTTATGGTGACCTTGCTCCCTAATGTGTTTCCCTTGGATCAATAGCAGTTAAGTGGCACTGTTTTACAATTAAAAAGGGGATCGTTTCAAATTTAAAAGCTCATAGCTAATTTTCTTCTTGGCACTTAATGGCATAATTCATTTTTTGAAAAACCACATTGGGAGAGCTTATACTTTATTCTTTGCTGGCAGCCTTTAGAGAGGGTAGTTTCTGTATGTATTAGAGAACCCAGTCGGAAAGAGTCAGGGCCTTGTTTCAAGATTTGAAGCCTTGCCCAGTTTCAGATTAAGTGATTGCACCAAAATCCGGCCCTCAATTTTTGGGGTGGACTGAAATTTTCATACAGGGTAAGACTGGTGCACCCTCTTCTTGCAACTGCCATTCGGCTTTAACTAGTTTTAATGCTGAACTTTAGATTATTATTTATTACTGAATTTATATCTTGCTGTCTCACTCCAAGGAACCCAGAGCAACAAACAGATACACAATTTAAAAAGAGATTAACACATTCTAAAAGCAATTACAATTTAAATGTCAATGATCTCGAGGTTGACAGGAACAGCATTTTTCAGCCACTGAATGCCTGGGCATGTTTTCAAATTCCTCCTGAAAGCATATGACCCCTGGAAGGCTGTCTAGAAGAGAATGTGACTCTTGGCTCAGAAAGGTTGCCCACCTCTGACTTAACAAATTGCCAAAAGCCTCAGAGTGAGATAAGGGGGCTGGCTCTCATGGCTGCAGACAAATCCTCAGAAGGAGAGTCATCCAAAGACATTCTGAGATGGAGTCACTTCCTGGTCCAACACTAGTGGCCCCTGGGAGCTGAAGCCTGTATCTCAACTCCAAATCAAGAGGAAACACCTCATCCACTAGACTTCAACTATCACTCCATAGACTCCTTGGAGAGCAGGAAAACCTTGTGATGATATCCCAACAATTTGTTAACTCCAGGTTCTAGAATAAGTGAACAACTGCACAACTGCACAGGAAGGTGTCCAGATGCAGCATTCAAGGTGTGGAGCCTCTAATTAAAGAATGTCACATCCAGGCTAGAAATATCTTCTAGTTGCTCCAAGACAACATTCTGCCTCAGCTGTAGCATCTTGGAAGCCACACCCTGATCTCTCTCCAAGGTGCTGATCTTCATCATCCTGGCTGCATGGAACCCTGAGACTACTGGCTTTCCTCTTGCTTCAGCCATCACCTCTCCAGATGATGGGAATCCCCATGGATGGGAATACTGCCTATTGCCAATACTCATCTCCAATGTTTCATCTAGCTTTGAGAGAAGCTCTGGAGATCATGCCACTTTGACTTCTCCCTCCATTCACTCAATCCTCGCATTCTATACCAATTTTCATGTTCTGCCTCACCATGCTACTTGCGAGCAGGCCATGGCTCCTGGACAGGCTATTATTATTGCTGCTGACTCTTTCAGGCCAGAGAGCCAGTAGCTTTCTGCTCCCTGCTTAGCTGGCTGCCAAGACATGGGATTGTATCTAGGGGCAGTGAAGGATTCAGTTCAATTCATTTAACTAATTCACACTTCCTGAAACAAATTTCCTTAAAAATTATCCACTTCTCTTGCCACACAGTTCAAGAAAAAAATGTATACAAACATGTGTGCGTATAGCATTAAAATGCTGCATATTGGGGAAATTTACTTAGGAGAGATATACCCTGAAACGTGGGTGGCGCTGTGGGTTAAACCACAGAGCCTAGGACTTGCCGATCAGAAGGTTGGTGGTTTGAATCCCCACGACGGGGTGAGCTCCCGTTGCTTGGTCCCTGCTCCTGCCCTCCTAGCAGTTCGAAAGCACATCAAAGTGCAAGTAGATAAATAGGTACCGCTCCAGCGGGAAGGTAAACGGCATTTCCGTGCGCTGCTCTGGTTTGCCAGAAGTGGCTTAGTCATGCTGGCCACATGACCCGGAAGCTTTACGCCGGCTCCCTCGGCCAATAAAGCGAGATGAGCACCGCAACCCCAGAGTCGGTCACAACTGGACCTAATGGTCAGGGGTCCCTTTACCTTTACCCTGAAAATGCCAGTGAATTTTTGGGAGATCTTAAATAAATAAATAAATAAATAAATAAATAAATAAATAAATGTCTAACTGCTGC
Organism: Podarcis cretensis; assembly: GCF_951804945.1. Lineage (NCBI taxonomy): Eukaryota > Metazoa > Chordata > Lepidosauria > Squamata > Lacertidae > Podarcis > Podarcis cretensis. Next base: position 23,776,396 of record NC_137183.1, read on the forward strand.
AGAAATGTAGGAAACTGAAGAAAGGGAAAATAAGAAACTGAAATATATAGATGCATTCACCCCTCATTGTATCCGATGCTTGTGTTAGTGGGAGCGATTCAGTTTGTGCAGGGCAGGGTGTCTGGTTTTTGTAATAAGAATAAGAATAAGAATAAGAATAATTTATAGCACTTATGCTCCCAAAATGTTATCCTGAGGACTGTATGATCCCATGGAATAGTATGGGATTTGGCACAGATGGATGTAATCAGTACAGGGGATTAGTGAAAATGGGTTACTTTACTTTGCGTTGGCGTAAGGGCTTTTGCTGGTGCAGAAGAACCACCATCAGGTACAACCCCTGCCTGCCCACAGGGCTGAGGTTTCATTTGCCTTTCACTCTTCAGCTGCATATCTCCTTTACTTTCTTTATCTAGCATGAACTCTGTTCTTGGAACCTATTGCTTCTGTCCAGTGGGGGCAACCCTGCCTACTTTTGTGTGTGAAAGAAATGTCCTCATTGTGGGCTTCCCTTACGGGTATCTGGTTGGCCTTTGTGAGAACAGAATCATAGACTAGACGGGCCTTTGGCCTGATCCAACAGGTTCATTCCATGTCCTAATGACAGATCATTACTGAACACTAGCATTAACAAGCCAACCCCCATGCAAGAATGACGTTAAACTGAAAAGACGCTGGCACTGTGTGGAGCTGGCCCCCTGGACGGCACTACTCCCTCAAAGGCAGCTTCTGTAACCCTAGTCACTGGTGAAGAAAGGAGGTTGCAGGAGGCAGCAGCCTTGGCTTTTAATGGCGCAACGTGGGCTTAGCATGCTGCCATACAACACAATTAACGGCTTGCGCCAGGTGCTCGCTTCTTTCAGCCACATCCCACCTCTCACATTTCTTGTAATGCTGTTTGTAAAATGTGCACAGTTTGCAGTGACAATGGAGACAGATGCAATGTTTTGAGAGCAGCTGTAATGCTTTTAGAGTTTGGCTTGGGGGGGGGGGAGCAATTCAGCTCCCTGGAAAACACATTTTCAAGCCCAAAATGTTCAGCTCTGCACATTAATCTTCACCTTGGATTAGTCCAACACTTCCTCAGTTTCAGGGATGGGGAGAACCTGTGGCCCTCCATATTTGCTGGACTCCAACTCAGGGCCGGATTTAGGTTTGATGAGGCCCTAAGCTACTGAAGGTAATGGGGCCCTTTATATGTCCAGCTGTCCTTTGTCAACAACAAATTGTCGCTGTTTTTTGTGTTAAATATACAGTGGTACCTCGGGTTACATACGCTTCAGGTTACAGACTCCACTAACCCAGAAATAGTGCTTCAGGTTAAGAACTTTGTTTCAGGATGAGAACAGAAATCGTGCTCTGGCGGTGCGGTGGCAGAGGGAGGCCCCATTAGCTAAAGTGGTGCTTCAGGTTAAGAACAGTTTCAGGTTAAGTACGGACCTCCGGAACGAATTAAGTACTTAACCCAAGGTACCACTGTATGCTATATGGTAATTTATAGACCTAATCGGTATCTAAAGCCATTTGCACATAACAAAATATGTAGGTTTTATTTCATTTGTTTTTTATCTTATATTTTGGAAATGTACATCCAGTTTTTCCCCCTTTAATTTTTTTTGGGGGGCCCAAGAGAGTGGGGCCCTAAGCTATGGCTTGTTTAGCTTATACGTAAATCCAGCACTGCTCCAACTCCCATCAGCTCCAGCTAGAATGGTCAGTGGTCAGGGATGATGGGAGTTGAAGTCCAATAACATTTGGAGGGCCACAGATTAACCACTCCTGTACTTTCAGTTGTCTCTAAGCACAGTACAAGTGATGCGACACAATGAAAATAAAAAAATATTAAAATTAGAATTCAGAATTCAGTTTAAATGCCTCCTGGAATAAAAATCTCGTCAGAAGGTGCTGGAAGTTCAACAGACACAGGGTCCATCTGACCTCAGCTGGAAGGGGGGCTCCATAAAATTGGACCCACAATACAGAAGGCATGGCTCCTAGCAGAGCGGAGCCATGGGAGATAGCTAGCAGTGACTCCCCTGAAGACTTCAGGAATCAGGATAGGTGGTCCTTGACATATTGTGGACTCACATTCCTAAGGACCTTGCAAATTAGTACAAGAACCTTGAGTCCAGTAGTGTATGAGCAGCCAGTGCAAGCTTTTGAGCATGGGATTTATGTTCGACTATAACTCCCATCATTCCTGACCATTGATCTGTCTAAGAACAGGCATTGTTCTTGCTTATGGGTTTGCTGGTCAGCATCCCAAACCCTTTTCACAGTTTATGGCTCTCTTCTTCATACTGAACACTTCTTTGAAGTCAATTGAAGTACCTTCATCTGTGTGTGTGTGTGTGTTTTTCTTTCAGAAATGAAAATTTAAAATTATCAAAGGAGCCTTGGGTTCCCACCCAGCCCCCAAAATAAGTAACCCAGTCACCATTTTCTCTCTCTCTTGCAATTACCCTTTTGTACCTGTGCGAAGCAGCCACCCTCCTGGGTGCAGAGCATAAATGGCCACAGCCATTACAGAGAGTGGGTTGCCTGTCTGGCTTTCATTAGCTGCTAATTGCTCACGGGGACCCCTTCAGACTAAGTCGTCACAGCTAAAACAGTCTTACACAATTTGAAACCTGCACTCTATTTATAATAATTGAGGTGGCATGCAGGAGGTCTGCAATGGCACATGTGGCATTGAGAGACACAGCATTTGGTCTGCACTGTCTGAAGAAATTCCAAAGGTGCCAGCAAATAACATTATACCAGGGCTTCCCAAGCATCCAATAAAAGAGAATTTGTTAAAAATGATGTATAGGTGGTACTTAACACCCACCAAACTAGCAAAGATGTACAAAATGAAAAAATAAGAACTGTTGGAAATGCACTGTAAAAGAGGGAAATTTTCTCCACATGTGCTGGTTGTGTGACAAGGTGAAGATTTTTTGGGATAGTGTGTATAATGAGTTAAAAAATATATTTAGGTACACCTTTTATTTTAAAAAAAATGGAGGCATTTTTGCTAGGAATGGTTGGAGAGGACATTAAAAAGGAAGATCAGAAATTCTTCGTGTATGCCACAATTTATTAAGGAATTATAGACATTTATAGAATGTATATATAGTAAACACGCTTAAGCAGGAGCAATGTAGAGAAGCCAGAAGAGGGGTGGAGGGAAGTTAATTCGGATAAGATATAAAGGAGAATAATATTGTTAAGCTGTATTGTGTTTAAGATATTTGGAAAAAAATAATAAAAATTATTGGGGTGGGGGACAAAACAAAAATTGGATCATCTGTCTGTCGAGACGGTGGAGGAATGTGCCTTTGCGGAGGGTGAAATTAAATTCGAACTGTTGGAAATTTACAGTGCTTGTTGTGGCTGTTGAGATCAAAGCAGGGGAGACAGGTTTTGTTGCAGCTGGGGCAAATGAAGGTGTCTGGTTGTGCTGTTGTAGTTGAACTATGGCGTTTCTTCTCTCTGTGCTCCTCCCAGCAGTCATTCCTCCTCTGCTCACTGCTCTGGGTGCACAACCTGATTACCTGTGGGTAGGAGCATGTTATGATGATGCAAGCACTGACCTCATCTGAGGCCGAGTTGGCAAGGCCCACTGAAATTATCAGAGCTCATTTAGTCATGTCCATTAATTTCAGACTATTCTGAGTATGACTGATCTTGAACACAACTCATAATGTTACAGATAGGTAGCCGTGTTGGTCTGCCATAGTCAAAACAAAAAAAATCGTGTATCTGAAGAAGTGTGCATGCACACGAAAGCTCATACCAAGAACTAACTTAGTTGGTCTTTAAGGTGCTACTGGAAGGAATTTTTTTTGTTTTGACAACTCATAATGGTACCACATAATACTAATTCTGCATTTGTAAGAAATCAATCTTTTAGTATGGCAGGACTTAGACTTAGGAACTCCCTGCCTATTGATGTCAGGCGAGTGCCTTCACTGTATTCCTTTCAGTGCTGGCTAAAAATACATTTTTCTAGGCAAGCCTACCTAGATATGTAGAATGTTGATGTGTCCTTTGGTCTGCTTTTAGCTTATCACTGATTTCAATTCTTTTTAAAATTATTTTTAAAATTATTGTCTGACCTTTATTCCAAGGACACCAAACCCAGATTAGGGGCTGGAACCCCTGGAATCTCTCATCCCTCCCCCAAGAATTTTGGTTTTAAATAATTATATTCAACTGTTTTATTGATAATATTATTGTTTTATTCTTTCATACTCTCCAACATTTCTCAGATGGAAATAGGGACATCCTATTTCCTAATAACAATAATAACAATATTTTATTATTTATATGCCACTCATTAAACCTTTTTAAAAATCCCTATACTGGACTGCTTTCAGATGCCTTCTAAAGGTTGTAAAGTTACTTATTTCCTTGGCGGCGGTGGTGGGGGGGTCCACATCACTCCATAAAGGTAAAAGGTAAAGGGACCCCTGACCATTAGGTCCAGTCATGGATGACTCTGGGGTTGCGGCGCTCATCTCGCTTTACTGGCTGAGGGAGCAGGCGTACAGCTTCTGGGTCATGTGGCCAGCATGATTAAGCCGCTTCTGGCGAACCAGAGCAGCGCACAGAAACACTGTTTACCTTCCCACCAGTGTGGTACCTATTTATCTACTTGCACTCTGATGTGCTTTCGAACTGTTAGGTTGGCAGGAGCAAGGACCGAGCAACGGGAGCTCACCCCATCGCAGGGATTCAAACCGCCGACCTTCTGATCGGCAAGCCCTAGGCTCTGTGTTTTAACCCACAGCGCCACCCACATCCCTACGTCACTTCATACTCTCCAACATTTCTCCAATGAAAATAGGGACATCCTAAGTAAAAGAGGGCCATTCCAGGATCAAATCAGAAACTGGGACAGCTTCTGTAAATCTGGGACTGTCCCTGGAAAATAGGGGCACTTGGAAGGTCTGTTCTTTTGGTTAATGAGGTTTGTTTGTTTCTCTTTTACAGTCAAGTGGTATATAAATTTTGTGAAACAAAAAATAAAAATAGTTTTACTGTAATGCAGGTTAAATATATGTTTGCTTAAATTCATATTTTCATCTGAAGATGTAAGTGTTGAGGATAACTTTGCCCATGCCACCCCCTTTTTGGGGAGGGCTCTTTGATGCTGGATTTGAAGGGTGCAGTTCCTTAAATATGGATCTTTGCTATGGTAACTGCTGCACCACATAAAATGACATAAAACGTTGAAAAGGACTCGCTGTCTTTAAGCGGCTTAATGGGTATGGTATTTATTTCCTTTCTGAAGATTTCGCTCGCCTGACACATTAATACAAACATAAATGGAGCAAATGTTTGTGGGCTTCCTGGGAATAACAAAGGGCCGCTTAATCTGATACATGGGGAAAATATATTTTTGAACCTCATTAATACATGAGTAGAAGTCAATGGAGGAAAATGGATCTTGTTAACTTGCTTCTTAGATACCAATAAGCATCTCATTTGCCTTAAACATATCAACCTAACAACACTATTTATTCAATATAACATAATCAGGGACATTAGAGAGGCCCGGTGTCGCATGCAGCAGAATGATTAATCTGTTATTCATTCCACAGCTGAAGATGTCCTGCTAGGATGGCAGACTGATCAGAAAAGAATATGGTGCTCCTCAAGACCTCTAAGAGGAAAGAGGGTTACTTCCCGGAAGACACAACCCAGAAGCCAAATTCTTATGCTATCTATATCAGTAGTTCTCAAACTTTATTCCCCACTTGAACATTGCTAAGGGCCTTGGCGGACTGCTGAATGATTTTTCTCCCTGCTGTGCTAGATGCTGTACAATTCTTACGTCAACAAAAGAGGTTTAAAGACTGTCTCAAGGCAAATCTAAAAAAATGTAATATAAACACTGACAACTAGGTAACACTGGCCTGTGAGTGCTCCAGTTGGAGAACAGCCTTTACCAAAGGTGTCATGGACTTTGAAGACACTTGAACTCAGGACACAAGGGAGAAACATGCTAAGAGGAAGGCACGTTTGGCAAATCCACACCGTGATCAACTCCCACCTGGAAACCAATGTCCCTACTGTGGAAGGATGTGTGGGTCCAGAATTGGCCTCCACAGTCACTTACGGACTCATTGTTGAAACCGTGTTTATGGAAGACAATCTTACTCAGCTACGAGTGATCGCCAAAGAAGAAGAATTCTTACGTGCATTTTTAATTTCAGTTAATTTCATTTCACTTTTAATCTGTATACTGCCTTTCTATAATACTATACACAAGGTGTTTTGCAAGACAAAGAAACAGCAAAGATCACAGCCCTTTTAACAATCAGATCCAAGAGCATTCTATTTACTGTATTACAATCTGAATTCCATAGAAAATCCCAGTAAATTTGTTCAGAAGCAAGTTTAAACTTCTTTCTTCACAGCCCCCCATTTCATCCTCTCCACTTTTTCCAAGGGCTTCCAAGGGCATCACTCACCCTGTCACTCCCCATCCACCCTACTCAAATTCCAGGCAGAATACTGGGCTCTAAGAATGACAGAACAGCCACTGTACCCACCATTCTTCACAGATATGCCATGAAGCATCTGAATGAAGCTCAAGGACCACTGGTGGTTTGCAGGCCACAGGTCTTTGGCAGGCACTGAAATGACACCCAAACAGTCTTGGCTGAGCATCTCTTGGGAAAGCGTTCCAGAGTCAATGCACCATTTCTGAAAAGACCCTTTCCCTGGTAACTGCCCACTGTCCTTGTGACTACCAATGGGCGGATCTGCCAATTATGATTTCTCTCAACTTTCTCATTTCCCCTAGTTCTACATTCAGATCTCCACATTTCTGCACTGTTTTGTGAATTCTCTTAAAACAACAACAACAAAGTCCTCACAGAAACATGTTATTAGTGGACATTTCTCCTAATATAAACATTTTCTCGCATTTAATTTCACCTAACGTGCACATTTTTTCAAAACCATTTCCCCAATATAATGCATGTTTGTAGGTTACAGTGGTACCTCAGGTTAAGTACTTAATTCGTTCCGGAGGTCTGTTCTTAACCTGAAACTGTTCTTAACCTGAAGCACTACTTTAGCTAATGGGGCCTCCTGCTGCCGCCGCGCCGCTGGAGAACGATTCCTGTTCTTATCCTGAAGCAAAGTTCTTAATCTTGAAGCATTAATTCTGGGTTAGCGGAGTCTGTAACCTGAAGCGTATGTAACCTGAGGTACCACTGTATTTATTTCAGAAAATTCACACACCACTTAATCCCCCCCCCCCAATACAAACTCATTACTTGGTTGGAGAACTGCATTGCAAAATTTGGAGAAGTACAAATTTCAAAGGACAGCTGCCTTTCTGTTCAGGAATGGCAGATTGGGTAGATTTGCAGTAAAATGCTAACTAGATTTCTCCCCTATCCATACCTCTGATATAGAGAAGGGCCTTTCATGAAGATATTTGTGTAAGAAGAGGAATTCTTTGGCTTTCTGAAGCCAAAAGGGAGGTGAGATGAGGAGTAAAATTAGGACTGGGGTCTCCACCTTACTACTATCAAAGATTTAGGGGATGCTACTGTGATCATGATGGCCTGAAATAAAACCCCAGTGCTAAATGGCCATGGCTCAGTGGTAGAACATCTGCTTTGGAGAGCTGCTGCCTATCTGTAGACACTGCTGAGCTAGATGGACCAGTGTTCTGACTCAGTATAAAGCAGCCACCTTATGAATACTGTTTCTTCATCACTTTCAAATGCATTTAGAGATTTTGTGGAAAAGAAAATGTGTGAAAGGGACCAATTATGGGAAGTCAACTCGTAGGGCAATTCCCTTAAGATTCATGAGCAAGATTCACTAGCACCCAGCCATTGACTCCCTGCCTATTGAAATCTGGAAGGCTCCTGCAACTGTACTATTTCAGCACCTGCTAAGTTATGTAGTAGGTTGACATGCCTTTTAATCTATTTTTAGTTCATCTTTGAATTTTATTTTTATTTGAAGATTTCAAATAGCCCTTGGTATTTTTTTTATTGCCAGTTTTATTGCTTTAGTCTTTCTGTAAACTGCTTTGAGTTTTTTCCTTACAAACAAGTGGTCTATAAAACATATGAAATAAAATAAGATTCAGGCAAAATGTGAAAAATTCTGTGTCAAATTCTGAATTCCGAAATCCTCTACTATGGATATCAGCTGCTCAGTTTCCCCACAAATCCATATTCATCCCACGGTTTATACTTCCATAATTGTGACTTACATTGTTTAAGGCTACTTAACTCTTTAAGACATTCTTTGAACAATTTCTTAGGAACCACATGATGGAATTGCCAGCCAGACAAATACCATATTGGGGATGGGAATATGTTGGATTTTATTTTATTTACATTTACATCCACAGATATTTAACCCTCTCTGTGCTCCCTTTACCCATCTCTGTTTTGAATGGTCTGCGAGATGGCCCACTCTCGCCCAACCTTTTAGCAGGAAAAAGTAAGGCTTCCCCTCTGGCAGCCTGGCTGGGTGACGTTGCTTGCTTAGATTATGTAGGGCTCTAAGATATTCAGGCACAAAGGGGTTATGAACAAGACCTCTAATTGAATTCATCACCCATTTCAATAGAATGGCTGAAAACCTACAACAGAGGATCAGCTTTGTATTCCGCTAACATAATCCAACTCCATTTGCATTATAGATATCCGCCAGCCCCATGTGCAATGCGCCAGTGCGCATGCACATCTACAGGGTAGTAGGCGCTGGCAAGAACAATGTTCTGTCACAGCAGCTAATTAAATCACAGTCTCCCTCGGCAGTTTGCAGGCACCCTTACAAAGGGAGAGAGAATAACAAGTGCAGTCATGTTTTGGACAGTTCCATTTGCAGTGCCAGGGAATTGCATTTGCTGTCTGCTCCTGTCGTCAGCTTCCCTTCGTTTATCAAGCTGTCTGCATCCATAAGGACTAGAAACTTTAAGAAGTTATTTTGTCTCTAATTCTTACTCTGTGGGTGTGTGCTTATGAAAAAATACCACTTCTCAAGTGCCAGAATTTGGATGAGTTATTCATCCATCATTCTGACATATATGCCTGCCATTTTTTGGCAGAGGGCTGTTCATACCAATCCATAGATTGAAGAAGTTGGGCTGTGGATTTGTTGTTGTTGTTTAGTCGTTTAGTCGTGTCCAACTCTTCGTGACCCCATGGACTAGAGCACGCCAGGCACTCCTGTCTTCCACTGCCTCCCGCAGTTTGGTCAAACTCATGCTGGTAGCTTCGCGAACACTATCCAACCATCTCATCCTCTGTCGTCCCCTTCTCCTTGTGCCCTCAACATTTCCCAACATCAGGGTCTTTTCCAGGGAGTCTTCTCTTCTCATGAGGAGGCCAAAGTATTGGAGCCTCAGCTTCAGGATCTGTCCTTCCAGTGAGCACTCAGGGCTTATTTCCTTAAGAATGGATAGGTTTGATCTTCTTGCAGTCCATGGGACTCTCAAAAGTCTCCTCCAGCACCATAATGGGCTGTGGATTAGTACTAAACCAAACATTCCCCCCACTTTTAAAAAAACCATTCTCCATCAATTAATGAGCCAAGATTTATTTTTATTTTATTACTTATTTAGTGCATTTATATTCCACCTTTCCCTCCAAGGAACTCAATGGGTCATGCATGGTTCTCCCCTTCTTCATTTAATCCGCACAACAACCCTGTGAGGTAGGTCAGGCTGAGAAGCAGTGACTGAGTCAAGGCCACCCAGTGAGCTTTGTGGTTGAATGGGGGTTTGAACCCTGGACCCCCAGGTCCGAGTCCAACACTCAAACCACTACACCACACTGACTCCTATGCTTACTTTAGTTTTGAGGTGGCTGAGGGGTACTTGTGTCTCTTCTTTCAGTCTACAAAGCATCTCACCAGTGGCCTGTACTCTGGAACCTCCCTAGGTGCCCGCACTTTAAAATCCAGGGGAAGTCATCATAAAGTAGCACACAAACACGACTTTTCCAGATCAGGAAATATGGACAGCCAAAAAGGCTGCAAAGCATTGGACAAACATCTACTGGAAAGACAAACACACCTGCTGCCCTTGCCAACCCCTCACCCAACAAAAGTCTAAAGAAATTCCCAAGTTCCCTGAAAATGAGGCTGAAAAAACCGCACGCCTCTTTTGCAGCGGAAGAAAACCTACAAATAAAGGAAAGTAAGAGGTGGCATAGGGACGTGGGTGGCGCTGTGGGTTAAACCACAGAGCCTAGGACTTGCCGATCAGAAGGTCGGCAGTTCGAATCCCTGTGACGGGGTGAGCTCCTGTTGCTTGATCCCTGCTCCTGCCAACCTAGCAGTTCGAAAGCACGTCAAAGTGCAAGTAGATAAATAGGTACCGCTCCAGCAGGAAGGTAAACAGTGTTTCCGTGCGCTGTTCTGGTTCACCAAAAGCAGCTTAGTCATGCTGGCCACATGACCCGGAAGCTGTACACCGGCTCCCTTGGCCAATAAAGCAAGATGAGTGCCGCAACCCCAGAGTCGGTCACGTCTGGACCTAATTGTCAGGGGTCCCTTTACCTTTACCTAAGAGGTGACATAACGTAAGTTTATAAAATTAAATGTGGCCTGGGGGAAAGGCCTTCTCCCTCTCCCATAACATAAAAACTTGTGGACATTCAATTAAGCAGAATTTTGGAAGATTTTGATTGTGTATTTTGTGTTTTTATATTGTGATTTTCTCCTGTGATCTGCCCTGTGACCTGTGGTATAGGGCGGTATATAAATTTAATAAATATAATAAATATAATAATAATAAAAGAAAGTCTTTATTTACACAACACATAGCTAAGCTATGGAACTCTCTGCCTCAGGATGCAGTAATGGCCACCAACCTGGCTTTAAGAGAAGATTGGACAAATTCATGGAGGAGAAAGGAATTCCATTCTATGGAATGTTGCCATAATCCAAAGACCAAAAACCCGGACTCCCCTCTCCCACACATTTGGGGCACCGCTCCACCACCCAGCATCTCCGTCACTCACCCTTTCCCTCCTGCTGACCCCTTCCTAGCCCCCCTGCTCACCCCTTCCTCCCATCCCCTCTCTTACCTTTGCTGTCTTCCGCCTCCTGAATGATTTTCACGGCGCAGGCCAGGTACACCTCCTGGAAGGCTGGGCCGGCCTACTGCAAACCACAACTGGTCTCTGCTGCCTCCAGTGAAGCAGCGCAGGCCAGGCGCTTTGGTGGCGGCCACAGACGGCAGGTGACAGAGCCCCTCTTTGGCCACAGGGTTTGGAGGGGCTTCGGCCTGGGGCTGAAGGCCACTGAGGGAAGGAGGACCAACGTACATGGCCACCAGAAGTGACAGCATGTGGCTGCCCCTTCCTTTTGTGACAGCAGCACTACTCAGCCAATGACCTCAGCGCACCAAAAACAATACCCCTGACATTTTTAAAAAAAATTAAAAAAATCAGCCTGGTCACCTTGAAATCTCGGGCGTATCCAGCAAATTGAGGATGTGTGGCAACCCTAGCTAGTAGCCAGGACGGCAATGTTCTGCTGTCACAGTTTGGAGGCAGCAATGCTTCTGCATATCAGATGCTGGAAGCCACAGCCAGGAAGAGGGCTCCTGTACAGTCATACCTCTTGTTTCGTTTGGTTCAGGTTATGTCTTTTCAGGTTGCGTCCCGCAGCGACCCGAAAGTACCAGGAAGGGTTACTTCCGGGTTACGCCACTCGCGCATGCGCAGATGCTCAAAATGACGCCACGCGCATGTGCAGAAGCGGCGAATCACGACCTGCGCATGCACAGACGTGGGTTGTGTTCTGCTCATGTTGCGAACGGGGCTCCAGAATGGCTCCCGTTCGCAACCAGAGCTACCACTGTACTTGGCACAGACATTAGGCTGGCCACTGTGAGAACAGGATACTGGACTAGATGGGCCAGGGGCATGATCCAACGGGCTCTTCTTATGTCCCTAAGAAGTTAGGGTGGGGATCAGGAGAGATTTCAGCACAGTACTAATCTGCATGATGGAAGGTGGCTCTCCTATAAATCACTTTCTCAATAGAGTCAGTTTTTAAGCACCTCTAAGTCAAAGGGACCGGGACGCAGGTGGCGCTGTGGGTTAAAGCCTCAGCGCCTAGGGCTTGCCGATCGAAAGGTCGGCGGTTCGAATCCCTGCGGCGGGGTGCGCTCCCGCTGCTCGGTCCCAGCGCCTGCCAACCTAGCAGTTCGAAAGCACCTCCGGGTGCAAGCAGATAAATAGGGACTGCTTACCAGTGGGAAGGTAAACGGCGTTTCCGTGTGCGGCTCTGGCTCTGGCTCTGGCTCTGGCCAGAGCAGCGATGTCACGCTGGCCACGTGACCCGGAAGTGTCTCCGGACAGCGCTGGCCCCCGGCCTCTTGAGTGAGATGGGCGCACCAACCCCAGAGTCTGGCAAGACTGGCCCGTACGGGCAGGGGTACCTTTACCTTTACCTTAAGTCAAAGGGAGGGCAGTGGTTGAGGTGGGGAGAGAGAGAGGATGTGCAGCTCATTGCAGAAATGAAATAAAGAAAGCCTAATCACCTTGCTCCCGCACAATAACGATCAATATGAATGTAATTACCATGGCTTCTATTTGGCATAGCTAAAAAGGGTAGCATGGCACCCGGGCCGCTGTCTCCGGCTGTTTTGCCGAAGAGTCCCCATCCCTCTCTTTTACATATTTATTGCAACTCTTTAGACTGATCCATGCAAACAGCAAGCCAAGGGCCAATGGGAAGGAGGCGAGCTCGTGCCAGCAATCCCAGGACTGTCAAGCGATCGGCAGAGATTGGACAGTTCCTGATGAAATAAACACTGGCTGCTGACTCTTCCAATTTTGCAACACTCCTCTGTGACACTGGAGCAGCCCTGTCCAAGATTGAGATATTTGAAAACTGTCATCTTTCATAAATATCCACTTTGAGTGATAGGCTGCTCCCCCCACCCTCTCCCTTCTCCCCCGCTGAGTGGTACCTAGCTGGCACCGGCCTGCGGGATTTCATTGCTTGTGATAGGTGATTAGCAAAAGAGATGATTTCCTCCTGCCTTCCCCTGCCGAGCCGACAAAGGGGCTTGAGTGACAGCCCCAAAAGGCATCCTAGGGAAGGAAACAAGCTGGTGGTACAATCATCGAATCTTAGAGTGGGAAGGGATCCCGAGGGTCATCTAGTCCAACCCCCTGAAATGCAGGAATCTCAACACATGGTCCCCCATCCAATATGAAACCACACTTGACCTTTTCCACTTTGCAGTGCACTAGCAGTTTTATTGCTGCACCACCAGGAAGTGACTAGAAGTGATGATGCTCTCCCTCTCCAAACTAACAGCTCCTTGTTGGCCTTGCCAAAATGCAGAGTGGGTTGGGCTGGGTTGGAGACTGGTAGGGCTAGTCTGTAGCTCAGTAATAGGACATCTGCTTTGTATGCAGAATGACCCAGGTTCAATCCCCAGCATCTCCAGGTAGGGCTGGGAATGTTCTGAAATCCTGGAGAGTCACTGCCAGTTAGTGTCAACTATACTGAGCTAGATGGCTCAACGGTTTGACTTAGTATAAAGCACTTTCCTATACAGTGGTACCTCAGAATTAAGTACTTAATTTGTTCCAGAGGTCCGTACTTAACCTGAAACTGTTCTTAACCTGAAGCACCACTTTAGCTAATGGGGCCTCCTGCTGCTGCTGCCACGCTGCCGGAGCACAATTTCTGTTCTCATCCTGAAGCAAAGTTCTTAATCTGAAGCACTATTTCTGGGTTAGCGGAGTCTGTAACCTGAAGTGTATGTAACCTGAAGCGTATGTAACCCGAGGTACCACTGTATTCTCGTGCCAGCAGAGGTAATTCAAGACATTCTGCTGTCCAGGGTGGGCGACAAGGTGGCAGACAAGGTGGCACTCCCACTGTCCCTGTAGAGCATCTGACAGGGCTCATAGCTGAATTGTAGCTCAGCATTTTCAGTTGTATGGACCAATGTGCAGCTCTGCTTGGACTGCATTCTGTGTAATGGAGGAAGTATCATCCAGCTGTGTTAACACAGGGACATGGAACCCTAGGAAGCTGCTCTATACAATGCAGATCATTGGGTCATGCATCCCACATTGCAGGGGGTTGCACAGGACAATCCTTTTGGTCCCTTCCAACTCTACAATCCTATGATTCTGTCTCAGTATTACCAACACTGACTGGCAGCAGCTCTCCATGGTTTTAAGCTGCAGATGTTTCCCAGCCTTGGCTGGAGATGTTGGGGATCAAACACAGGGCCGTCTGCATGCCAAGCAGCTGGTCTACCACTGACCTACAGCTCCTCCCTTAGGTTTTCCAAGCCAAAATGAAGGTCAAATGTAGTTTTCCATGCACGTAGCTAGTGCCCGCTAGCTTCACCTGCTGATCCAAATCTTTCAGCCAATGCTGAAAATACACCATGAGGCATTACACAATGAATTTCTTTTGAAGAAAATAAAACCCCCACCCTCCGTTCTAGACACACACATGGGAAATGACTAAGCTGTTTGCCTAGGAATGGAAGAAGCACCTTCTGAACTCAGACTCTGGGATGCCAGCCTGATATCAGAGAACTTGATGAGGCAAGCCATTTCCCTATTATGATGCATATTATCACTATTATTATGAGTTGGGATTCAAGGCGGCTTACAACATTTAAAAATAATAATTATAAAATATACTTTTCCCTAATGTGTTTAAATTTTAGAGCTTAAGAATTTCCTAAATCAGAGCATATGCACTTTTCGGTCAGTATATTATATATATTTATATTATTTAGGAGGAAACGTATAGACCTCTTAATCAGCGTACGTATTAAAATGTATCAACAAAGCACAGATTAAAAACTGCAATACCTTTTTCATTTTTTAAGGGCTTTAAAGTTATTGGCTTGGGAAGTACTAATCTGGCAGATTGGCATGACAATAAATGCCTCTCTCTGTTCCTGGTAGCTGGTAGGATGAATTTGTTTGCTTGTTTGTTTGTTGCATTGCTGATCCACCGTTTTCTCCCGTGAACTCAAGGTGATTCACATGGTTCTTCCCCTCTTGTCATTTTATCTTCCCAACAACCCTGCAAAGTAGGCTAAGATGAGAGGCAGTGGTTGGTCCAATGTCCCCCCCATTGAACTTCATGGCTGAATGGGCATTTGAACCCAGGTCTCCCAAGGTTTTAGCCCAGCAGTCTAACCACTATATCACATTGCACACAAATCGGAGAAAGGCAGCGAAATGATACAAGCAAACCTGCCTAAATGTTATGAGAAGGGGCTACCGTGCCGTCCCCCCATTGCTGCTAGAAGAAAATGAAATCTCCTTTTTAGATGAGGAGAAAGAGCGTGAGTGATGAATGGGTGGGAATGCATGTGTGCAGTGAAATTTAACCCATCTGTCCATCGACAAACACATGTATAGTATTAGGTGACACATTAATTGTACATTAATCAGGATAAAATGTCAAGGAGCTAATGCAAGTTACCATGTAATTTAGCTTTATTGCTTATACAGTGATGGCCATTACTACATTACTATCATTTAATAAAGTGGATTATTTCAGATTAACTAATGTCACTGCAGAATCTATTTCCATCCAGCCTCATTTGCTATATTTCTTGTGGGCAAGTGAACAGTGATTTATGTAAACCTGAGGAAGCTGCCATGGATGTGCCACCCTTTCCCCCTTTTGCTAAGCAGCCACACTTAGCACCTCCTTAATTTCTTTTCCAAGGGAAAGGCACAATGGAAGGGATCAGAGGGTGCCATTTTGGCCTGGCAAAAACAGAGGACAAATGAGAATGTATATGTGATGCTAATTTATATGCATAGATGCACAATTAGAAATAATTGTGATTATCAGGATAGAAATGCAAGACTCCTCGCCATGCTAAGGAAGGCTGTGACCAACTGACCAGTGGGCCTTTCAGTCTGCTCTCCAAGTGCTGTCGATGGACAGTTCCAAGTTCGGATGAAGGAGAAATTGGATTTTAAGCACCAAATGTGAGCAATGTCAAACTTTCTGGGGAACCAAAGCACAGCTGTCCTTCCAGATCCACTCTTACTGAAATTTTGTGCTGTGCTTCTCCGACCAACCTTTAGGAGAAAAAAATGCATGTATTAGGGAACAGTGTGCATCAAAATGAATATATTAGCAAAAATGACATAGACTAGTATTGAGGGAGGGGACTGGATATATTAGGCAAAATTGCATATGGAAATGTGTATATGTGGAGAAATTTGCACTGAAATGCTGATAAATTTTCATGAGGAATTTTTTTTTTAAAAAGCAAACTGATAATTTGGAGAATTGAACTTAAGGGTGGGAAACTATGAGGAACCGAAAGTGATAAATGCACACAACGTCATGCATCATAGTGGAAGTGCGTGTAAAATTGAACACATTCCTGAAAACAGCAGACACAAAAGCATTATATTAGAGATGACTGCTTATGCTTGCACTTTAGTCAAAACTAAATTTGACCCATTTTTGTAAAGCAACGTGGGCTAAATAATAATAATAATAATTTATTATTTATACCCCACCCATCTGGCTGAGTTTCCCCAGCCACTCTGCGCGGCTCCTAATCAAGAGTTAAAAACAATACAGTGTTAAATATTAAAAACTTTCCTGAACAGCCTTCAGATGTCTTTTAAAGATAGGATAGCTGCTTATTTCCTTCACATCTGAAGGAGGGTGTTCTACAGGGTGGGCGCCACTACCGAGAAGGCCCTCTGTCTGGTTCCCTGTAACCTCACTTCTCGCAATGAGGGAACTGCCAGAAGGCCCGTGGCGCAGGACCTCAGTGTCCGGGCTGAACGATGGGGGTGGAGACGCTCCTTCAGGTATACAGGACCAAGGCCGTTTAGGGCTTTAAAGGTCAGCACCAACACTTTGAATTGTGCTCAGAAATGTACTGGGAGCCAATGCAGGTCTCTCAAAACCTGGTGTTATGTGGTCCCGGCAGCCACTCCCAGTCACCAGTCTAGCTGCCGTATTCTGGATTAATTGCAGTTTCCAGGTCACCTTCAAAGGTAGCCCCATGTAGAGGGTGTTGCAGTAGTCCAAGCGGGAGATAACTAGAGCATGCACCACTCTGGCGAGACAGTCCACAGGCAGGTAGGGTCTTAGCCTGTGTACCAGGTGGAGCTGGTAGACAGCTGCCCTAGACACAGAATTAACCTGTGCCTCCATGGACAGCTGTGAGTCCAAAATGATTCCTAGGCTGCGCACCTGGTCCTTCAGGGGCACAGTTACCCCATTCAGGACCAGGGAATCCCCCACACCCGCCCGCCCCCTGTCCCCCCAAAACAGTACTTCTGTCTTGTCAGGATTCAACCTCAATCTGTTAGCTGGCATCCATCCTCCAACCACCTCCAGGCACTCACACAAGACCTTCACTGCCTTCACTGGTTCTGATTTAAAGGAGAGGTTGTTGCTCCTGGGGCACCTCTGAGATTAGGGGTCCTGACGCTTAAGCTTCATTAGTTAGTACTTAATTCGTTCCGGAGGTCCGTACTTAACCTGAAACTGTTCTTAACCTGAGGCACCACTTTAGCTAATGGGGCATCCTGCTGCCGCCGTGCCGCCGGAGCCCAATTTCTGTTCCTATCCTGAAGCAAAGTTCTTAACCTGAAGCACTATTTCTGGCTTAGTGGAGTGTGTAACCTGAAGCGTATGTAACCCGAGGTACCACTGTATAGATCTGCCCCTGGAACAGAATGCTGGTCTAGGTGAGTCTTTGACCTCATCCAGCAAACTCTTCTTATGTTCTTATAGACTACAACAACCCCCATGGACTTAGGACACAGGATTTCCTTGGAATGTTGGTGGCTGGGAGTCACAAGTGGGGAGAACTGTTGCTCCACTCATGTCCCACTTGCAGGCTTTCCAGAAGCATCTGCTTGGCCACTTTTAGAAGAGAATATGGGACTAAATGGGCCTTTGGTCTGAGCCTGCAGGGCTCCCCTTTGTTTCCTATGAATAGGGCTACCTTATACTGTAAAATTCAAAATGTGCCACTTTTTTCATTGAACAAGTTCCTGGCAGAAACACTGTTATCCAACACGCAGGGATTGGGGTGGCTTTTTTCCTGCCATTCTACATGCAGAAAGGAACCATTTCTTCCCAACCTCAAACTGTGAGAGATGGGACTGTGGCAATTTAGAGATGAGGCATTACTATTAAAAGCTCCCCCCCCCCACTTCCAAAAACTTCTTAACTTATGCCTGTAAGGTGTCTGCCTTCATTGCACATTTGTGTATTACTCTTTGCAAACAGGTAATGAATAGGGCTCCATCGTGCATTATTCTTCAGATGAGAGCATGTATCCCCCCCCCCCACTCCCCGATTAAGCAGCTGCTGCTGTTACAAAGCTGTCATCTTTGTTGCTAGGGAGACTCTGTGCACGTGCCAGAACATGATTGGTTCATTTGCCACCTTTCTGAGATGGTGTGTGGACTCCAGTGAACCCAACACAATGAGGAATTCTAGAAGAGGAGTCCATTTTGTTGCAATGAAATAAGGACTTGATCATAGGATTTTTTAATTTTTTTAAAAGGAGAGGTGTTGGAATTGCAGTAGGAGAGAAACATTTCAAGTTTGCTGTAGTGGTAGTGATGTAAAAAATAGTTTGGCTTTTGCTGCCCAACTCCCCAATGGAACTCTGAGTTCCCTAAGTCCATGATCGGTCAGAGAAGAATGGATGGAGACAGGATACAGCGGAAAGCAAGGCAGATATTTATTTTTCTGTTGCAACAGAGTTCCCTCCCATTCTTCCAAGGAGGGAGAGACCCTGAACAAAAGTGTGCAGGAACCTTTAAAGACTTTGAGATTGCCCAGCCCCCTTAGACAAAGACTACCCCAAAATCATCATACATACATCATTTGTAAGTGAAAAGGCCATGGGAAGGCTTTTCCCATTTGCCTCCCTTACTGCAGAGGAATATTTGAGCTCATTGGGAGAGTCAGAATGGCTTCAGGATTGCTCTCCTGTACTATTTCACACATATGGTTTATATATTTATATATGTGTGCATTTATGAATAGATTCAGGTAGGTAGCCGTGTTGGTCTGACGCAGTCGAAAGTCTTTAAAGATTCCTGCACACTTTTCTTCAGGTTTGTTGAGAGATGTCTAGGAGAGCAAAATATCTCTTGAGATTTGGGAGAGATCTTGCAAGCTCTTTCAGGGACCAGTTCTAGCACCGCTTTTCCACAATCAGCAGGATCCCAGGATTCCAGAACTAACAGCTGTCCATTTGGAGCAAAGGAAGGCAAGGACCCGTAGTCCAGGTGGGGCTCACTAGCTTGGGGAGGAGTTGTGTGATTCCTCAGCTGGAGTAGACTCAGGACAGGTGAGGCTCACATGCCTCCTCAACCCCAGAAGCTATAACAGGCCTGCATCCTGACCATCTTTCCCTTCAAACAGGATAGGTGAACCTCCAAGAAGAGCAACTCACCCCTTGAATGCAAGACCAAAGCCATAGTAAATCCCTAAAGATGGGCAACCTAGCCATGTGGGATATTGCTTATGGTCAACGAAAGCCCAAGCAGAGATTCATACTGGGGAATGTTGCTATGGCATACTGGAGGAGCAGGGCCAGGAGGCTATCTTTGACACCCAAGAACACAAAAAAGCAGAAGCAAAACATCTACATATTTCATTTTAAATGGACCTTCCTGCTAAGTGTAAAGCATAAACCCTCATTTTTAAAGGAAAAAGGGAGAGAAGGCTTCTCACAAAGTGTTAGAATATCGCAAGTAATCTAACAACAGAACAAAACAAGATTATTTTATATGATACAGTATCCTATATCCAGCTATGAGCACTGCTACACTTGCAAACAGCCTTAAGAGGCCTGACATGCAAGTCTCTTCAGGGTTACATAAACACATCCAGTTATAACATCAGGGAAGAGTGGACATCAGGTTGTTGGGTGGGGCAACAATTTTAAATAAAATTATAGCCTCAAACAGGGGGTTGTTATAAGAATTTTAAGGTCTCAAATATAGAATAAATATTCATAAATGAAATAAAAAAAATTAAAAAAATTAAAAAATTGTCCAGTAGCACCTTAGAGACCAACTAAATGTGTTCTGGGTATAAGCTTCCGTGTGCATGCACACGTCTTCAGATACCATGCACACGAAAGCTTATACCCAGAACAAACTTCGTTTCCAACAACTGGTATTCAGAAGCATTGCTGCCTCCAGCTGTGGAGACAGAGCATATCCATCATGGCTGGTGACCACTGATAGCCTCCTCCTCCATGCATTGTCCTGTCTTCTTTTGAAGCCATCTAAGTTGGTGGCCAGCACTCCCTGCCATGGGAGTGAGTTCCATAGTTTAATTGTGTGGTGTTTTTGTTTATCTGTCCCAAATCTTCCAATATTCAACTTCACAGGCTGTTCTATTGCTAAGAGAGAAGGAGAAGATTTTTTCTCTAGCCATTTTCTCCATGCCATGCATAATTTTATAAACCTCTATAATTTTGCTTCTTACTCACCCCACACCAAGTCAAACCATTGGTCCATCTAGCTCCGTATCGTCTGCACCAGGGATGGGAGATTTGTGACCCTCCAGATGTGTTTAGCCTTCAACTCCCATCATCCCTGACCATTGATCATGTAGGCTGAGGCTGATGGGAGTTGGAATCCAATTTTGGAGGGCAACAGTTTCCCCTTTCTATCCCTGATCTACAGTGGAGAACCCAGAAGTTCTCCACGGTTTCAGGCAGGGGGCATTCCTAGCCCTAAAAGGAGATGCCAGACATGAATCTGGGATCTTATGCATGCAAACCAGATGCTCTTCCGCTGAGCCATGGCCTTTCCAGGAGGACTGACATTCTCCAGCAGTCAAGGAAGCACTTGATAACATTTTTTTAAAGCAATACATCCTTTTTTGGGGGGGACAGGGAATATCTCAAACCCAATTGTTGATGTGCCTAGAAAAATGTGTATGAATGCACATCTCTTATTGCTGCTTTAAGTGAATTCTGACACATCTAGACCCTTAACAGAAATCACAACATTGCATCTAACCAAATTGTGCTCAGAGCAGACCCATTGAAATAGATGGGCTCAAGTTACTTTTGTCCATTGATTTCCATGGGTATGCTCTGATTTAAAACTTGATACTGCCTTGCACCTTTGCAAGCTTCATGCATCTCTAAACTACATCCGGCTCCCTCTCATGTTAAATAAAATGGAGTCGCCGGTGTTTGTTACTGTTCTTTAAATGGAAAAAAAATCAAATGATAATAGACTGAGATTTGGTCATCTCGGGTAATAACTCGATTCGGTGCTTTGGATGTAAGTGTTTAAGGTTTCTGTGATAAAACGGTAACGTTATACTCCTAAAGCATGATAATGACATCAACGGATGTAACAGTGGAAGGGAGCGGACAGAATGTAATGCCCACAGGGCTGGCCTAATAGGAATAATTTTTAATGTAATGGAAATCGTACCACTAATGTTTTCTCAGCCTGATGCTGTCCCCATGTCAGGGGGTTTTAGATTACACATGAATTCCCACCTCTGCACACCCTGACTTGAGTGTTAAACTAAAATAATTAAGAAAATGGCTTTCTGAGTGAAGCAGCCTGTGTTTTCCTCATTTTAACTCTTGCCAGCCCAGGAGAATTCTGCGCAGTTGGTATCTAATACAGCGTGTTTACTTATTTCCTTCTCCCTCCCAATCCATTTTCCTTTTGTGTTTTGTCTTCTCAGATTGTGATTTGTAAGCTATTCCAAGAGCCTTTCCCCCACTTTTGGGTTGAAGAGTAGGATAAAAGAAAAAACCAAATTAAATGAAAAACCTACTAAAAATGAGCTTTGATTTTAAGCAATTTAGTACATTCTGTAACCTGCTCTTCTCCCGAAAACTCAGGAGTCAGACCCACAGTACGGAATACACAGCTCCCAGTGGAGATAAGCTGTGAAGCTGAGCCATGGGGATCCATGAACTGAGACTCCCTCCCAAGATCTCAGCAATCAGGCATGGATACAATTTGCTGGATTGGTTACTGGACTTTTGATTTGTGCCTGGATTTACGGCTGGCTTTTATCAGCTGCTGGGTTGGTTGCATTGATTTACGGTTTTATTGAGTTTTTGTGTGGCTTGTTTTAATTTTGACTGTTTTACTGTGTGTGTTGCCTGGAGAATATATATTTGCTTTAATTAGGTGACTCGTAAACTGAATAAATAATAATTTTACAAAATCCCAGGAAGGATGGCCATGACCACTGAAGAGTGGTACCACTGCCATGGTTGCCGAGGCAACAAGCCCAGCACTGGCAGAAGGTGGCATGACCTGGGTCTCTAGAAGACACACCTCCAATGCCAGGGAAGTTGGTTCTATGGAGGTCAGCTCCTGATGCCTAGTGGGAGATGGGAGAGAGGTGAGGCTGCAGTTGTAGAACCTTCTTGATATCTAAAAGCCAACAGGGCATTAACTATGGAAAACTAAGTTCAACTTAATTAAACTATGGTAAGCAAACTTAGTTTAACTAACTTAAACTATGGCATTTACTCCCACAGGAGGCAGTGATGGCCACCAACTTGGATGACTTTAGAAGAGATTTGGATAAAATTCACCGGGGGTGGGAGATAAGGCTATCAATGGCCACTATCCTATGTTCTGTCTTCACTGTTGAGAGGCAGTAATGATTCTGAATACCCACCCATTGCTGGAAACTGCAGGTGGGCAGAACACTCTTGTGCTCAGGTCCTGCTAGTAGGTTTCCCACGGGTATCTGGGTGGTAGTTGTGAGGACATGACTGGGGAAGGGCTTCCTTAGCATTCATACAGTGTGCCTAGTTGGCCAGCATAGAATGGAGGCGGAGCAGGGAACAGTTTATGGAACCCCTTCCCCTTTGGAAATGAAGCCCAGGGGGAATACTCTGAATTCAGGGAAGGGTACTGGTGTTCAAGGTAATTGGCATCCATCTCCATCCCTCTCCACCCTTTTCCTGCCCATGGTTGTGGAGGACACAATGGTCAGGGTATTGGTGGCATTTAGGTCCAGGTTTTGGCACAGAAACTGCCTTGCTTGACCTCTGTTGGGAGAGAGACAGGGAAAATACACCCCTATTAATTCTCCTCGACCTCTCAATAACTTTTGATACCATTGACCATAGTACCCTTCTGGAGCGACTGTCTGAGTTGCAGGCGGGTGGCATTGCATTGGATGGTCGTTTCCAGAGGGTGATGCTTGGGGTGTGCTCTTCACCCCCTGGAGCCTTCAGTGTGGGGTTCCTTTGTGTTGTATCCCCTATGCTGTTCAACGTCTACATGAAACTACTGAGTGGGTTCATCCAGAGTTTTGGAGTATGTTATCGGCAATATGCTGAGGACACACAGCTCTCCTCCTTTACATCTGCAGGTTTGGCAATGGATGTGCTGGACTTGCCTCAGTAATAGACGATGAGAGCCAACAAACTGAAGCTCAGTCCAGATAAGACTGAGCCACTGTGAGTGGCTGGTTCCCCAGACCAGATGGGTGGGAGGTTTCCTGCTATTGATGGGGTTACACTCCCTTGGAAGAAGCAGCTGTGCAGCTTGAGGGTACCTCTGGTTCCATTGCTATCACTTGAGGCTCTTGGGATCTCTGTGGCACAGAAGATCATCTGTGCTCCAGTATCCTATTGGTTTGATTACTGCAATGTGTTATACAGTATGTGGGGAACATCTGGCCTTTGGGCTTAATCAGGCCAGACATGGGTCCCAATTTGGCCTGTGAACCATTTTCCCCAAACCAGATCCCACCTCCTACCCTACACCTGACATAATAAGTGACTTCAGATGTCGGGCAGGTAGAGGCACAGCTGCCAATGAGCAATCATTTTTTTTAAAGAATAATTTTTATTAACCGACCAATCACATCAAATCAAACCAAATTACATAAATTCCAAATTACACAGCCGAATTTTAAATTTTTGTTGGGGGTACCCATATTTCAAGTTCCGAAGGGATCCAATCAACTTCTTACTTCTTACTGCTGTTTTAATATCCACAAATCTAACCTTATGATGTTCACAGTACTATCCAGTCCTTTCTTATTATTTTTCCACATCTCTTGCTGTTATTTTCATATATTTTTCCTTTCTCTTTGTGACCTCTGATAGTCTCCGCAAGCTGGTTAGAACAGTTTGTAATCCTGCGTGGATATATTTTTTTTTATCCAGTAGCCATATCCAGACGTTTTCCATATAACATCACTTCCATACATCAAAACAGTCTTAGCGTCATTAATCTTCACCAATCTGCCTCCTTTCTCAAAACCTCTGAGGAGATTCACTAGGAATGCAGTCTGAAAACAAATCCGTTCTTCTTCCCGGCTATAAATCCTTTGGCAAGATGGCGACTCCGAATTAATTGCTGCGCCATTCCCAAAAGCTCTTATTGCTTCTCGGTCTCCATAAAGCATACTTTTGGTTAAAGTTTATCTCCACACAGACCTTAATCATCCTGCTTGGGTCAGTTCAACTGACGGTTCTAATGAGGAGGGGTTCTTGTAAATCACATAGAAGGAAAGTAAAAAAGGTTCCCCCCCCATTCAGCCCCGTTGTCAACATACCCTGCCTTTGGTGTATCTTCATTGTAAAATATTCCTGTTTCTCCAGCCCGTCGTCTTCTTTCGCAGAGGTCACTTAAATTAGCAGACTTCACTCCCCTTCTTCACTTGAAATATGTGCATTTGCTTCTTTTGTAATTAATTATTCCAAATTGCTGCAACTAGTGCGTGATCAGAGACAGCGTCCAGGAGAGCCGATGTCCACACGGGGGCATTCTGCCTAGGGCCCTCACCCCCTTCTTTTGAATTAGGGGGTGATTTATGGGCACAGCAGGCAAGGGCAGTGTTCCCCATTTCCTTGGGGCAACAAGGGAGGCTGCCTACTCCCATAACAGCCTCTTAATTACCCCGTGTGGGTCGGAGAGATGGTATTGTCGGCCATCTTCCAATGCGCCCCCTAGTGGCCCCCCGCCAATGAGCAATCATGAGCCTTAACACTCTTTAGCAAGGGAGACTTGCTGTCACTTTCAATCAGCTTATCGACAGAGACAGGATGCTCTCTGGGATCAGCTGTGCTCAAGCTGCACTACAAAGGAAAAAAGAAGGGCCACCTGCTGTTAGGGTGATGCTAGGTGATGGACAGGTGTGTGGCACCACCCACCCACTCAAGTGGCCAACTGAGCAGGGAGACCAGTGTCTGGCCTACCAGCTCTACTGCAATGCAAGTGTACCATGGAGGGAAGCCACACACATTGGAGAGTATCCTGGGATGTGTTCTGAAGTTCACATTTCTATGAGGAGGGCTCTTGTATTAGTACTTACCAAGCAGAAGAGATTGTTAAGAGATTATTGCATCATAGCTCCTGGCCTTTGACAAATTTGTTTTATTGAATTTATAATCTTCTGTTCCATATAGAATGGTTGTACTTGCTTTGCAGCTGAAAATTTTTATCCAGTTTTTTCATTGCATACTATACTACTGTAGCCCACCCTGGGACCTTGTGGTGAAGGGTAAGGAAGAAATCTTATGGATGAATGAATGAATGAATGAATGAATCTTCTTTGGCAATCACCACTAGCTGAGTAAGATTGTCTTCCATAAACATGGTTTTAACAATGAGTCCGTAAGTGACTGTGAAGGCCAGTTCTGGATCCACATGTCCTTCCACAGTGAGGACATGGGCTTCTGGGTGGGAATTGATCATGGTGAGGATTTGCCAGACGTGCCTTCCTCTTAGCACGTTCTCCCTTTTCTCCTGAGTTCGAGCATCTTCAAAGCCCATGACACCTTTGGGAAAGGCTGTTCTTCAATTAGAGTGCTTGCAGGCCAGTGTTTCCCAGTTATACTACATTTTTTTTAGGTTTGCCTTGAGAGCATCTTTGAACCTCTTTTGTTGTCCATTGGCATTACACTTTCCATTCTTAAGTTGGAAAAAGAGTAGTTGCTTTGGAAGACGATAATCAGGCATCCGCACAACATGACCAGTCCAACGAAGTTGATGTTGAAGAATCATTGCTTGAACACTAGCGATCTTTGCTTCTTCCAGTACGCTGGTATTATGTGACTGAGGAAATTAGTGAGGCCTTAACTTCACCCCTAGAAGCAGCATCTGGGGAGGGGAGGAGCCTCTGTCCTATGAAAGGCTTCAGTCCTGCTTGCTGGTTTCCCTCAGGCATCTGGTTGGCCACTGTGGGAATAGAGTGCTAGACTAGATGGACCTCCCTCTTGGGCCTGATCCAGCAGGGGTCTTCTTATGTTCTTAACAGGAGCTGGCTGATTTCAGACTTGTTAGATCTACAGTACTTTGTTTTTCATCACAACCAAAAGATCTACCAATATTTAGAACACATTTGGAATGAACCTACACCAGGGACCACTTGGAATTAAAGAGCAGGGTAGCTCATGCATACATTCAGAGCCAGGAGATTTGTTTCCAGTAGCAGCTATGAACTGAGCTCACGGTCCTTTCATGCAAAATCCCATTCCGGGCTTGATTTCTTCATCTCAGTAGCCTTATTTGGGAGAGAAATGTCATTTTGTTGTTGTGCCCAACAGTTGGGACACACAGAAGGAAGAATCAAATTTATCTTGTAAGGAGAGTAGTAGGAAACTGGTTTTGGAAAATTGTATTAAATTGTATTAATTTGGCAACGATTTGTAATAATTTGGAATTTTTATCAAAATAATTGGCAAAAAGAGAGAGAAACAAATCAGTACTCTCCAGCCAGCAATGTAGGTTTTTTTTGTTTTGCCTTGGCTGCTATTGTTGTTGTCAATTGGTTTTTTTGGGGGGTGGGTGGGTGTGTATGGGGGCGGTAAATATGCACTTGGTGAGCACAATGCATTGGATTTCTGAAGTTGTAATTCCTGGTTGATTTTGAGCCCAGTATTATTCAGACCACGCACTCAAGGTACCTGACAGGTCTCTGGGGCATAACCATTGTCCTGTGTAAATTTGCCCTAGAATACATCTGCATACACACACGTGTATGTGTGCATTCCATGAGAAATGTCTGTCTGTTGTTCCTAATTATCTCATGAAGAACTCCTGATAAGCTTTCACTGATCACCAGGGCTTCTTGGCAGAAAGTCTGTAAATTGCTACAGTCAGGAAACCAACAGAAAGTGAACAAAACCCTCCTGAAGTGGGAAAAAAAATTAAAGGAACGAATTAGCTGGGGAGGGTGTTATTGCATGTTCCCTTGTCCGTGTTCTCTCTGACCCAGGAATGGCTCATCACTTCATACTTCCTCACTTCGCACAGATTGCAGTTTTGGCTAGGAATCTTTGCACATGGTGGGAATTTGCCTAGGGCTGAGGCTGGCTTGCACCCAAGCACATTTCTGTGGCCAAGTATTTCCAGATCGCTGCCCCATGTGTGAGCCTGGTTCTGATCCCCAAGCCCAGGAAAGATGGCGAGGGCTTTTGTCTTGGATCTAAAACACCTCATCTGTCGGAAGCTGGGGAGGCGGCGAGCTTCCCTGCCTTGATAGCATGCTTCTTACACAGAAGAATTTTAGTAGAGTATAAAGTTTCATTTCCCACAGAGAACAGGAAATTTTCGTCATGATGAAGCTGATCTTTCCAGATTTCTCTGTGCAGTGCTGGAGAACATGAAATATTTTCCCCTGGATTTCTCTGGCTGTGTACCAGAGGTGAATAATTCTAAGGAGGTACAGTGGTACCTCAGGTTACATACGCTTCAGGTTACATACGCTTCAGGTTACACACTCCGCTAACCCAGAAATAGTGCTTCAGGTTAAGAACTTTGCTTCAGGATAAGAACAGAAATCGTGCTTCAGCGGCGTGGCAGCAGCAGGAGGCCCCATTAGCTAAAGTGGTGCTTCAGGTTAAGAACAGTTTCAGGTTAAGAACGGACCTCCGGAATGAATTAAGTACTTAACCTGAGGTACCACTGTACTCTGTCTCACAAAACAAAGCATGCATACTTTCAGGCCTAATGCTTTAAATCTTTTTGAAGCCAAACACTTGAAAACAAGATCTCATGCTGTTCACATACGCCACATATAAACTTGAAACCTATCAGTATGAAAGATGATTGACACCATGGTAAAGTATCAGCTCCTAAGAGACTCCAGTGAACCCTGGAGTGGAATTTCAGGTACTTCGGTCTCACAAAGGGGTGGAGAACTCCCTACTTACATACCACTATTTTATATTGTGACTTTCTGTATGGTGTGATTATTTTCCACCTAGTCATTTTGATATGTTGGCACCCTATTTGAAAAATTTAACAATTCCAAAATAAAGATGCGCTTTCACTTACACAAGATTAAATATGCTGCCTTCAGCTGTACTTGAGGGTCAATTTCAAAATATTCCGCTGGAAAACTGGTTATGTCCATGTGGAGATGGCAGTATTGAATCAGTAGCTCATGTACTGCTAGATTGTACTCTTTATAAAGATTTGAGGAGTGAGGTTATTGCCCCTCTACCAGGTCGCTCAACCATTTGCTACTGTGTTCTTTCTTCTAGCAGATCAAGATAATCAAGTGACAGCAAAAACTGGAAAAAAAATTAGCAGGGGCAATTAGAATAAGATCGGTTATTTGATTATTGATGTAAACCTCCAGAATGTATTTTGCATAGTTAAGTTTTTTACCTCTATCTTTAGTACATTTCATTGCTATGGCTAGTGGCTAATGCAAATAAAGATTCTTCTGATGTAGTATTTAAAACGTTGCTTTCTGTCAGCATAATTGCATGAAGGAAACTGAATGCATGTTTTCCACACTTAAGAATGTTGTGAATGAATGTGTGCACCTCGCATCTTTTCAGAAGCTCAGCATCTCAACAATGGCTCAAAAGAGCTGATTCGTGTAAAGCAATAAACATCCTTCCCTTGTCTCTCAGACTAAACTCAGCACCTTGTGGCAATGCACATTGATGGTGCTGAAGATTATGTCTTAGGAACATAGGAAGCTGCCCTATACCTCAGTCGGACCATTGGTCCAGTATTGTCTACAGTGACTGGCAGTGGTTCTGCAGCGTATCAGGCAGGGGTCTCTCTCTGCCCTACCTGGTGATGCCAGGGATTGAACCTAGGACCTTCTGCATGGAAAGCAGATGCTCTACCACTGAGCTATGGCCCTTCCCAATGGCTGCTTGCACCCAAATCTCTGAGCGGCAAGAGACTCCCTGTGCTTTTTCTAAGATTTGGTTTTCCTGGAATGAAGGTTAGTGGAGACTGCAGTGTCTTTAGGATATACAGCCAGTGTGGAGTAATGATTAGAGTGCTGGATCAGGACCTGGGAGACTTGGGTTCAAATCCCTGCTCAGCCATGAATCCCACTGGGTGACTTTGGGCCACTCACTGTCTCTCATCCTTGGCTACCTCACAGAGTTGTTGTGAGGATAATGTGGAGAGGGGGAGAAGTGTTTGGGGAACACTCTTTCTTGCTAGATGCTAGGAGAGGATATATTATCCTACCTTCCTCATGTTTGTGAGTTCAGCAGAGTGCATCCCTTCACTATTTAAAAGGGAAGCTTTGATAGGCCTTTTGGTTTAAGTAATCCAGGATGCTTTAATGCAGACTAGATTTTCCTGGCATTTCCCCTGTTTCTCCAACATAAAAAAATAACCACGCAAACAGTCTTGTAAAAATTAAAAATAGCACTTACTCACTCAGCATACTTGTTGAAGAGCAACAGATAGAGGAGCTTTGTTCAGGCAGGCTTAAAATGGCCATCCAGTTGCAAAGACATACTTTAGCCCAGTTTAAAATGGTGTCTGACATGCAGATGTTCTCACATTGCTGGAATGAGGTGAAAGGTCAAGGAGCAAAGAGGAAGTGCCCTGGCCAGGTGAGGAAATGATATGTATGGATATGCCCTCCCACTGACAGGTCACAGTGGGAGTGTCTCTCAGGAGTCCTTTATAGGAAACTGACAGAACTCTGAACTTCAGCGCTTATCATGTGTCTATCTAGCAAATGTGTATTGTTGGTTTGACTGCATTGTAAATACACCACAGATTTAGTACCTTGTAAGCTGCCACACACTGAATCAGTCCAGCTAGTTGAGGATTGCCTTTGTGTACCAGTTGCTGGGACGTGGGTGGCGCTGTGGTCTAAACCACTGAGCCTCCTGGGCTTGCCGATCAGAAGGATGGCAGTTTGAATCCCTGTGATGGGGTGAGTTCCCGTTGCTCTGTCCTAGCTCCTGCCAACCTAGTAGCTCGAAAGCACACCAGTGCAAGTAGATACATAGGTACTGCTGTGGCGGGAAGGTAAGCAGCGTTTCCATGTACGCTCTGGTTTCCGTCATGATGTTCCATTGTGCCAGAAGCGGTTTAGTCATGCTGCCCACATGACCCAAAAAGCTGTCTGTGGACAAACGCCAGCTCCCTTGGCCTGAAAGCAAGATGAGCGCCACACCCCATAATCGCCTTTGACTGGACTTAACTGTCCGGGAGTCCTTTTGCTTTTTACCTTACCAGTGGCTGGGAAT
This sequence comes from Podarcis cretensis, assembly GCF_951804945.1. Lineage (NCBI taxonomy): Eukaryota > Metazoa > Chordata > Lepidosauria > Squamata > Lacertidae > Podarcis > Podarcis cretensis. Next base: position 23,806,853 of record NC_137183.1, read on the forward strand.
CTCTAGTGGGGAGGAGAAGACTGTTCCACGGACATCGTTCTTGCAGGCTTCTCATAGGCAGCTGGTTACCCACTGTGATGTCAGGGGGCTGGACTACTTGGGCCTTTTGCCTGATCTAGCAGGGCTCTTTTTATGTTCTCCTAAGAGGCTAATACCCACAAACACACACCAACCCACAAAAAAGTTCAAAGCATTACCTGCTTGGTGTCTTATCTCATCGAAAAGCTGGGTCAAGGCAGATCTAACTCCCCTCCTAAAACTAATCAAAGAAGCTAAAAATCATTGTCAATATCGCCTCCCCATCCTGGCTGTGCCTGGCAAGCAACATGTTAAATGGATTGTAACTGGATCCTATGGAGACCATTGGCAACCTGGTTATCAGTGGCAGTAAATGGAAGATAATAGCCCCACTAGAGAGTTATGAAATGGCTTGTCTTTGAGCCGCCAACATGTTTCGTCTCTCTTTTATTATATTCACAGCAGTAATCTGATATGTCCTGACTTCTGTCATCTGTATGTAATGCTTATCAACCCTCCACCATTGATTCACCCTCTTGTCAGGGACAATTATACCTCAAAGTGCCGAGGTTACGGCTGAACCAATATTATGACTAGAAAGGGAACACAGCAAAGCCACGGCACATCACAGCGAGCAATTTCAAAGCTGACGTCAAAGGCAAGGCAAGCACTGCAGATTGGGGGGTGGGGGGGAGGTGAAAGGAGAGGGGAGAGAAGAGACTCTGTGGCCACGCTCCCACGGCACTTCCAAACATTGCCAAGGTGAAGGGCTTGGACGATGGTGAGGATGGAAGTGTTTTTCGATATGCCACACATTGGGACGGATGCCACTAGGGCTGTGATAAGCCCTCATTTGCAAGTACTTGGAAGGAGACAGATGAAAGTTGCCTGTGGCACTGGATGTGAGCAGATGTTCACCCCAGGAGCAATGCACTGTGTTTTCGCACGGATACATGAAGAAATGAATGTACGAGCCCCAAGCTCTGAATTGCATTTGTCCTCAAATCTCTATAAGCCGAGTGGATTGCGCACAGTTGATTTTAAAATGCAAAATTAGTATCATTACGAGGGTTGTTCTGCATGCTCGCCAGGTTCCGTTTTCCATTCAAAGTTGAAGGGATGGGGAAACAGCTAAAATGCTTTCCCCCAACGATGCCTTTGCCATCTTTCCCCTAACCAGCTGTTTCACTGCCATCAGAGGTGGATTAAAAGGCAGTGTGACTGGTTCCCTAGCACTGGGTGCTGATTTGAGGAGTGCGCTGCAAGGCGATGCAACTATGACATAGTGCACACACAGAAAATAAGATGAGAGGCTGGGTGGTGTTGAATTTTGGCTTCACGCAGGGTGCCACTGAAATTTGAAAAACCAAAGTCTGTCCCTGTACCACATTTCCACCCCCATCTACATAGCAAATGTTCTTAGGCATAATCACATGGGCAGGCCTATCCAACTGGGGATCCCATGTGGAACAGAATGATGTCATGATGCAACAAGCTGAATTAGACTTGGTTATGTGGTGACATGATCACATAAAGCCAATTGAGAGGGAGGGCAGTGTTTCTAGACAGTAATCATGTGGGTAATCCTAGTTTATTGCGAATTCTGTAATGAGCTGGGTGGCATCAGTTTGGCTATCTGATGTCCCTAAGGGCCCACAATGGCAAGGGCAACAGCTCCTGAATGGATAAACACTGAATTGATTGTGTGCAACAATCACACAAATATTGTTGAAAGGAGGAAAGTACTGTTGAGGTGCCGCAGAGTAAGCTGCTCAGTAAATCACATAGTTCAAAGCTGGAGATAACTATTAGAAAAAAAATGACCTTCACAGACTCAGCCTAATGAACACAGCAGCTCATGTTCTGTAGGTCCTACTCCATAAAATCAGTTGCCAAGACTAAAGGTACCTGCCTCTCTATAGCCATCTGTGTCTCTACCGCTCCAGGGCGTCTTCCAAACACTTGGAGACTGTGCCTGTGTGCAGCCTATCTTTGCTCCACCTATTTCATCCCTCTCCTGGTTCTGGGAGTTGGGGGGGGGGAGGGAACTTGTCACACTGGGGGGGGGCACCCATGACTCTTCACTAGCTTGACTCATCTCTGCCACTTGACCTCCCTTCTTCCACTTGCCTGCTTCACCTTCTGCCTCTGCTTCTGAATTTCTCTCTGCTCCAGACTCTTCCAACGTACTGATACCTGTTAGCCCTTCAGCTTCTGACACCTTCCCTTCCCATTCTTCTCCCTCTTCTCCCTATGACCACTCATCATCCTTCCACCACTGCTCCCCAAGGCTCTGAACCTTCTTGCCTTGGTGGTTCCCTAGCTGGTCCCTCCCACCATTTCTTCATGTCCAACCAGTCCATGACATCAGAGGGGATATATTGACAGTGCCAAAAGGGCCTCCTTTCAGATTAGTATGAATTATTATGGTAGCAAGAGGCTTGTTGTTTTGATGGGCAAAGTATGTGCAGAGGAAGGGATTGGAGATTGCAGAGAGCAAGGAGGGGTGCAGGGCATCTCTCTGTGCTCTGAACTGAGACATGGTCTACCTCAGCCATAGGCAAACTCGTCCCTCCAGATGTTTTGGGACTACAGTTCCCATCATTCCTGGCCACTGGTCCTGTTAGCTAGGGATGATGGGAGTTGTAGTCCCAAAACATCTGGAGGGATGAGTTTGCCTATGCTTGGTCTACCTCCTGACCACAGGATCCTCATCTGTTGAGGCCAGTGATTCAATAGCTTCCACTGTCTCAAGCCACTGAGGAGCATGAATGCATTTTTTTGCATAGCCCCACAAGAGTGTGATGGTTCCCCTGCACATGGTGCCGAGTCGTGAGGGTACCTTCCCACCTCCTTCCTAAAGCCCAGTAGGACCTTTCATCAGAAAGGAGGTATGACAGCTCTGACAGGGTCCTAGAGTCTTCCCTCTTCTTTCCCAAAGCCTAGTTAATGCTTATCCAGCTTTGGAAAGGAGATAGGAGGGCTCTAGGACCTTGCCAGAGTCTTTTGCCTCCTTTCCAAAGCCTGACACCTTGCTTAGGCGGCTTTGGGAAGGCAGCACAAGGGTGTGTGTCAAATTTTGGCCTCACGCAAGGCGCCACATTACCAAGGTCCACCCCTGGCTCCATCCTTTATCCTATACAGTCCTTACCTCTGTGCAGCGGGTAGAGAGCTGCTGCACTCAGGTCCTGTTTGTGTGCTTCCCACTGGCATCTGTGTGAAACATAGTAGGGCTCTTCTCATTTTCTTATGGTATTACTGTAGTCACACTATACAGTCATACCTCATGTTACGTCCGCTTCATGTTATGCTCTTTCAGGTTACGTCCCGCAGTGATCCAGAAGTACCAGAAAGGGTTATTTCTGGGTTTCACCACTCACACATGCACAGAAGCGCAAAAATGATGTCACACACATGCGCAGAAGTGGTGAATCGCAACCCGCATGTGCATAGATGTGCCGCTGCGGCTTGCACTCTTTTCATGTTGCGAACGGGCCTCCGGAACGGATCCCATTTGCAACCAGAGGTACCACTGTAGTGTGATAGAAAGTTGGAGACAGATGATAGATAGATAGATACATAATAGAGAGATAGACTGACTGACAGATAGACATACATACAGACAGACAGCAACTGGCAGCATCAAGATACATGAGGCTTGACTTGACCAGATAACAAAAGCACTTCCATTCTATTGTTTTATCCATTAGCCATAACACCGTTCAATATAGCACAAAACGTTGGCTGCACTCCAACCCATCACTTATTTAATGCCAAGAGATTGTTAACTCTTCACAGCACAATTTCTAACTAGGGCTGAATGTTTCTGTCAATTTCAGTTCCTTAGTTTTCCAGTCTCAACTCGCCACATTTCCACATCAGTTTGATGCACAATTTCCCCAAAGATATGCATTTTTCTGCACATTGTTTGGATGGAGGACTGCAGTGCAAAATATGCAGAAGTGAAGATTTCAAAGGCTAGCTATGTTTTTTATTCAAGAAGTGTGAATCAGGTAGGTTTGCATTAAAAAGTCAACCAAATTGAATTTATACTGCATCCCTATCATACAGACAGACCCTCCAAGTGTCCCTATTTTCTAGGGACAGTTCTGGATTTACAGAAGCTGTCCTTGTTTCTGATCAGATCCCGGAATGTCCCACTTTTCCTTAGGATGTCCCTATTTTCATCGGAGAAACGTTGGAGGGTATGGAATTATGTGACCCCCGAGCCAAGGAGATAAGTAACTATGCAACCTTTAGAAGACATCTGAAGGCAGCCCTGTATAGGGAAGGTTTTTAATGTTTAATGTTTTATTATGTTTTTATATGTATTGGAATCCGCCCAGAGTGGCTGGGGCAACCCAGTCAGATGCACACAACATCATCATCATCATCATCATCATCATCATCATCATCATAATAATTGACGTCCCTAGTTTCATTAGAGAAATGTGGTGAACCAAAAGTAACCCTAGAAAGATATGCTAGTAAAACAAAATTACAAGTCCCTCAGTATCGTGCAACAGTCTTCTTTCCTCCATTTTATTTTCTCACCCACTTAATCTCAGAATGTGGGAATGGTACTAGAGGAGGGTCTCAGATGGTTATTTTAAGGAGGTGGCAGGATTATTCAGGAAGAAGTGATTTTTGTGCTATCTTGGTCCAAGGCCCTTTAGGACAGGAGGCAGCCATCATTTGTCTCTAGCGAACATTTGGAATTATAGAGAAAATGCAAGTTAGAGGCGGGGGGGAAAGGTTGCTGCGGAGTGTGTTTAGTAACAACAACAGCAGCAGCAGCACAAAATGGCTGCCACGTCTAAAAAAGAGGAGGAAAAGAGAAAGGACTACAAAATTGTGTGGGCATGGACTTCCGGGTTAGCGCGATCGGCTAATGGTGGATTCCCTCCGAGCTCTGGAGGGAATCGGCTCTGCTGAAGACGGGTCTTACCGCGCCGGCGACGCGGGGACCCTTAGAAACTGCAGGCGCGGAAGCCTGCGGACTTGGTGACTCGGCGGGCACCTTTAAGCGCCTTCCCCGACCCACGAAGAGCCTTTTTAAAGGCTACGGAGAGGGTACGGGGAGTGGCGTGGTGCTGTGAGTAGACCGCTACTTCAGTGGAGCGAAGCCGCGCAGCCATGGCCGGAGAGCGCTGACTTTTTCCCCAAAATTTGGACTGGAAAAAGAACAACCCGTGAGTAGAATGGAATCTGGACTTTAAAATTTATACCTTTGAATTCGGTACAACCGGGGGATGTGCTAAAGGGAAGTCCGCACCCCCCTACCTACAAACGATCTAAAGCAAGGATCAGAGAACTAAGGTAGAGAGTACTGTTTTTGGTGTCAGATAAAAGATACTTCCAAGAATTTGACAGAAGAAGTCTTGTGCTGGAGAGAAAGTGAGGAATTTTGGAAGTTTTTGTGTAAACCCCCCCCCCCGAACCCGGGAGCGTCCTGTGTGTGAGCCGGAGGAAAAAGAATAAGGAGTTTGACAGCTGTCAAAGGAGCTGTCAAACGAGCGGCTAAAGTTAAGAACTTTGTTATTTAATGACTCTCTGAATTAAAAGTGTTGCATTTGAATTGAGGTGGTTGGAAACAACGTAGCTATAAACAACAAGTAACGGACTGTTGGAAAAAGGACTATCAAGTAATTGGAATCCCCCTAGGGGGAACTAGAGACATTACAATGGCTGCAGAGGGAAAATTACTGGCAGAGATAGAAAAAATGTTTTTTCTCGTGGGAATCCTGCAAGAGCAGAGTACGGCTATGAATAAAGAACTTATGACCTTGAACCCTAAAACAAACAACTCTGCTGAATGCATAAAGGATTTGACTGATAAGGAATCTGCAGCTGAACCAGAAGAGGCGTTTTTGGAATTGGTGGAGAGGAAAGAAGGAGTGAAAAAATTACAGAAAATACCAATCAGAAGCCTATATTGTCAGGAAATAAAGAAGAAGATCTTTGGACTACAAATCTGCGAAGGATGAGAAAGATGAAGGAAGAAGTCCCTGGAGTTTCTGGAATACTGGAATTTAAAAGAATAAAGAAATATGATTGGGACTTCCTCTTTGAATATGGGAGATCAGCTGACCTTTTGCTGCAACTGCTTTTAAGTATTTTGGATGGAAGAAAATTTGATGTGACTGTGACAGAACTCCTTCGAGACCTGAGGACCAACAAAAAGGGTTATCAACAAAATCGGCAGAGAGAGACTGACAGAGACTTGAAGGCCTCGGATGTGAGGAATCCGGGCTAGGAACTGTTTTTGGGGACATCTGCTTGGGAAGGGATGGAAACCGGGGTAGGGAGGGAGGGAGGGGAGAATAGAATTTCAAAATTTTATGATTTTTGTATTTGGCCATTATGACATATAACTAATTAATATATGAAGGGAGAAATTCTTGGAAGGGAAATTAGGTCGACCTTAGAAAAAGGACTTAATGTTTATAATAGAATTGGATAAGTTAAATGTGGATAAGTAAAAAGAGCTAAGTTGCAAAATAACAATAATATGTTAAAGATGGGAGATAAGAACTTGCTGAATTAATTATTGGAATTGGGATGTATGAAGAGGAGGTGGGGGGAAGTCAGGGAAAGGGGGTAAAGAAAGTAAGAATATGAAATTATACATGTTTTGTTTTTGTTTTTGTTTTTGTTTTCTGTGTGTGTGTAAAATGTGAAAATCTAATAAAAATTTTATTAAAAAAAAAAAGAACCTAACACAGATAAAGTATTGTATTATGAAAGTATTAATTGGTGAATATTGAACATTAGTCATTAGAAAATAAAGGTTCAGCAAAGTAAAAAAAAAAAAAAATTGTGTGGGCATGACCCCACTCATCATTGGGAAAAATGAACCTATATCAGTCACTTCCCCCCACTTGCTCACAGAGAGAAGCTCTTTGCACCTCTCCTGTTTTGAGATCGGGAGGCCACATAAAATTCCAATGAAACATGGGCATGTTTACAAGGGCATCTTCAATGCAGAAGATCCTGAACCTGTGCAAACAGGAAGTGAGCAGAAAGAGCAAACAGTGGGCGGTTTTTAACAGGATATTTGCTGAGACCATTTGCGGGCACCGTAGGAAGTACTGATGGGCATGGTGGTGTGCCTGGGCACCAGGTTGGAGACTGTTGATTTAGATCATTACAGATCTAAGTCATATGAATGGAAGCCACTAATTTACACAGTAACACGATGCATTTGGATACTTCTGTGGGCCTAGGACTAAGTATACTGACAGCATTTTGTAAACCCCCATTGTTGACCTTGATAGCTCTGGGTTTCAGGACCCCCTGGCTGAATGAGTCCTTTCTTATATTGTTCACCCACCCAGCGAGCGAGCCCATTAGTAGCAGCAGATGGGTGCACTAGGAGCCTGTGAGCTGCTCAGCATTTGGGCTAGGAGCAGAGAGAGGAATCCAGTGATAGTGGCTGCTTTTCATTCCTACGTGGAATATGAAAGCGCTGTTGTCTTACATCCTGTGCTCCATCCCTGACCCCGGGTGTTCCATCCTCTGTAGACAGAGACCCCATGGGGTGGTGCCTGATGAGTGTTTGTGTGCCCTCTTCTCTGGATTTTAACCTCCCTACACACACACACACACACACACACACACACACACACACAGAGGCAGGCAATGGACACTTTGCTAATGTATAGTAATATATTGCTCACATCCTCAGGGAGAAAAACAAAGGCTCCAGACTTAGGTTTTTGTACCGGCATGCAGACTCAGCGGGCTATCTCCCACCCTTTCACTCTGGTTGACAGGAAAATACCTATTCAGGCTGGGTGGGGTAAAATTATAATGGGGACAATTCCTGCAGTAATCACTGGAGAGCACCCCTCCTTCCCCTCCATCTCTGCCTCCCCACCTCTGCTGTGTTTCAAGGCTACAGCTATATTCATTTCTCTCCCCCCCCACCCCGCCACCCATTTGCCACTCCATGCAATCCCAGGTTTACAACATAATCTCCAGCTGCAGCTCTAATAATAACCCACAATACCTCCGTCCCCTTTGTGTTTCTCAGAGTCAGTAATCTGGGTACCACCGCATCGTGGCCCTGTAAAGCGACGGTGCATTTCCATGGCAACGAACTAATCCACAGGTGTAAGGTGATTGGGCACCTTTGGCACCAGAACAATAATTTGAAAGGTCCCCCCCCTCCTTCCCCTCCTCGTCTTCTCCCTTTACACTTCACTGTTCTCCGGCGTCATGGATTTCATTCTATTGCAAGTCTCTGTGAAGATCATTACAATCTATTAAAGCAGGTGGAGTGATAAACCGTGAGGAAGAAAAGCATAACATATAATAACATGTTAAGGGGGCATGTTATTAGGTCAAGCAGTGCCATGAGGCCTGAGACAAATTGTCCAAAGGGCCAAGTTGTGAAAGCAATGCAGGAACATTTCAGCCTGAGGGCGGGGCATAGTCTAGTACAGCCTCCGAGCATGGCTGACTAGGCCTGATGGGAATTGTAGTCCCCCCAAAATGGAGGCGGTTGTGGGATGCTGGTTTTATGAGCTACATGGACCTCTGTTTGCTCAGACGTCAGAACCCTCTCCTGATCCAGACAGGATCAAAGCATACCATCAGGCACTGTGATTAGCTGCAACACAGTGTCTCAGGATTAGGCAGCATGGCATACCGTATTTACTCAAATGTAATGTGCACCATTTTTGGCCAAATTAAGTCACGAAAATTAGGGTGCACATTAGATTTGATGGTGGCAACAAATACTTTTTTTGGTTTCAAGATTTTGAAAATTGAGGTGTGCATTAGATTCGATGGTGCATTAGATTTGCATAAATAGAGCAATTTTGAGCCTGCTCTGCCATTAGGCAGAGTGAAATGGCTACCTCAGGTAAGATGTAGCAGCCCTCTCCAGCCATTCCTGCTCACCCCGTGCCTGTTCTCGCCTGATAAATAACTGAACTTTGTCTGAGGCCATGAAGAAAGCATGTGAGTCCAGGAAAAATAGAGTTAATATCGCTTCTGAGCTATGAAATCCGTTGAGTGACCCTGGACCAGTCTCTTGATTTACACTACCTAACAGGGTTGTTGTGAAGAGAAAACGAGACGATACCAGAGTGGCTGGACTCTGGGAATTCTGGGTTTGTGAAGGGAATAGAGCTCTCCAAAATAATCTCTCAGTATTCTTAGCAAACTATTGTTTCCAGGATTCTTTGAGGGAAGCCATGACTATTTAAAGTGGTATGATGCTGCTTTAAATGTGTAATTCAGATGGGGCCTTATCTGCTTGGCCAGGCTTTCCCTGACTCACAACATTGGACTCTGTTTTACGTGTTTCAAGCCCTTGAATTTCTGTTTTTAATTACATATGCTTGCTGGCTCCCCACAGGTATCTGTTTGGGCACTGTGAGAAGAGGATGCTGAACCAGTCAGACCATTGGTCTGATCCAGCAGGCTCTTTTATGTACAGTGGTACCTCAGGTTAAGTACTTAATTTGTTCCAGAGGTCCGTACTTAACCTGAAACTGTTCTTAACCTGAAGCACCACTTTAGCTAATGGGGCCTCCTGCTGCTGCTGCGCCGCCGGAGCACGATTTCTGTTCTCATCCTGAAGCAAAGTTCTTAACCTGAAGCACTATTTCTGGGTTAGCGGAGTCTGTAACCTGAAGCGTATGTAACCTGAAGCGTATGTAACCTGAGGTACCACTGTACTTTTGTTTCATATTTCTGCCTTATGTTACATTTTTGTTTCAGTGATTTTTGTATCTCTCTGTGTATATAATATTGTACACTGCTTAGATATTATCGAACTCAAATTATTTAAAAGTTTATAAATGCTTTTAAAGAAAGAAGTGTGCCAGCACAGTGCAGCTGTCCAACCAAATAATGTATACAAAAAATATACATTAGGGCAGAGTGTGCATAAAAATATTATCAACAATAACATTTAAAATGCATTATATTAGGGAATGCTGCCTTTTAATATTGGGTGTGTTGGGTAAAATCGCACACAAAAATTTGTACAGTATATGAATGGGAATTTGCATTAAAATGCTGATGAATTTTCATGAGGACCTTAACCCACCCCCTACAAACTTATGTGGAAATGAGGAGAAGCAAAACTGACAGATTTTTCCAATCCTACTCACTGAAATTAATGAACCTATGCTTGTCATGTCTATCAGCTTAAATTGGTCTACTCTGAGGCAGCCCAATGTCCCCACTGAAATCTTTGGGGCCAAAAATGTACATCGTTCAAGCCAGTGTGTGTACCTTTAAAAATAAAACAACCAAACAAGAAAGAATAACTTTAATTATTTCCTATGCAACGACGAGAACTGTGCAAGAATTCAAAGCTTCTCATATATCCCAATGTAACCCACACAACGCTCAAGGTTCCCACTTCGGCACATTAAATAACAGCCAGTGACCTGTGTTTTATTATGACACACAGCTGTTTTATCGCCTAAGTAAATAAATCGCCATTGAGCCAAACTTTGGGAATGAAGATTTTGAATAATAACACAATTAACTTTTCCCACAAAGCTGCCTCCCGATCCACTTACTCTGAGGCGCTGCAAGCTGTGATTCCCACGTGAAGGATATCAACTTATTTCCTCTTCCTGTCAATCATCGGGACCATGTAGGCCGATGGTATGTCAGGTTGTGACCTTTCACTCTAGGCAAGAGCCCCAAAGCCACCAAAAAAACCCCATTGAGTTTAATTATTTAGGCTGTTTCCAATAAATATAAAAAATGTGTGGCCTTAACGTATTTCACATGCTTTGTACAGAGCTGGCTTTCATATATATGAAAAGGAGCCTGTAAGCTCCAAACGTTGCATTGTGGTATTGTGAGGGGCGGGAGAGAGAAGTCTATTGATCAACCAATAATCAAATCCTGTGACAGGCAAGGTTTACACCAATGTCTCTGAGTCTCTTTGCTTAACTATCTGGATTTATTGAATTCTGAGAGGAGTAACTAAGGCCACATATATACCATACATTTAAAGCACCATGATACCACTTTAGACTGGCATGGCTTCCCCCAAAGAATTCTGGGAGCTGTTGTATTTTAAGGATGCTGAGAGTTGTTAGGAGGACGCTGTTCCCTTCCCAGAGTGGTTTATCAATCAATCTGCCTTCATAGGCAACACTGAGAATCCACAAGGGCAGCTGATCCAGCCTCCAAGGAATGCACCACATGTAGATCTTTCTTTGTTCCTGATGCACACTTTCCTCTTCTACCCTGGTGGTGGTGGATGCCATTTTGTGGTTTGCCTCAGGTGTCAAAATGTCTTGGACAGGCCCTGTATAGCTCTGTATGCCTCCTAGAATTCTTTGGAGGGAGCCATAACTGTTTACAGGGATACCATAGCGCTTTAATCAAATCATATTAAACCCAGTCAGATGGGCGGGGTATAAATAATAAATAATAAATTATTATTATTATTATTATTATTATTATTATTATTATTTAGTAACCACAAGAGAAATGTTGCCCCTTTGTTTAGGCTGTGGACAGACAATAATGTCCCCTTCCCCACAATGTCTCTTGATGGCCTACAGATATCCTGGGCTCCAGTTCCTATCAACCCCACTCAACATGGTTAGGGAAGATGGGAGGTGGAGTCTAGAAAATGTGGGGGACACCAAACTGCCGATCGCTGTGACAGGGACTTTATAGAACCTGAAACTCAACCTGGCAATAGATTTCTCTCTCCACATTTGCCCACAGAACCAAAGTTTGAAGCTAGCTTTTTTAAAAGAAAAAGAACCTGATGGCCTTTTATTTTCTTCTCTTGGTTTATTTTGGATTCAAAAGAAGAAGAAGAAGAAGAAGAAGAAGAAGAAGAAGAAGAAGAAGAAGAAGAATAGTAGTAGTAGTAGTAGTAGTAGTAGTAGTTTGGATTTGATATCCCTCTTTATCTCTACCCTAAGGAGTCCCAAAGCGGCTAACAATCTCCTTTCCCTTCCTCCCCCACAACAAACACTCTGTGAGGTGAGTGAGGCTGAGAGACTTCGGAGAAGTGTGACTAGCCCAAGGTCACCCAGCAGCTGCATGTGAAGAAGTGGGGAATGAAACCCTGTTCACCAGATTATGAGTCCACTGCTCTTAACCACTACACTACACTAGCTCTCAATGGAAAGGGTAGGGGGCCTTGATGGGACTTAAAAGGGTGCCTCTGGTGACAGCATCAAGTGAATGGAAAGAGAGTCACTTCAGTACACCACTTTTGTTCCCCGCTATTTGTTTGCATTCAGTGCTAACGCTGCCCATTCCCTCAGTAAGTGGTGGGTCCCTCCATCCTCCCTCCACCACACAACATTCTCGGAACTGCAGCCAAGCAAAGACACCATCACTGACTTCCTCTGACCCATAACTGATCCAAGGGAATCCCAGTATGACCATCCAACTCAGAATAGGCCAATCCCTGGACCTGTGCCAACCAAGCCACTCAACTATTGCTTCTGCAGAGGAAATGATTAATACGTAATGAGCTGTTAGCGGCCGTACAAATCAGTCAGGTGAAAAACCGGCGGTCAGGAGTACCCTGGATGAGGAATTAATTATGAGTGCTGATTTCTTTCTTTTTCTTTTTTACGAAACTCGGGCATTGCAAATATTTACGACTGTTGCACAACAAGCTTACCAGCTGGCACAGAAAGAGTAGAATTAAACATGAGCAATTAATGGATGCTTCTTTGTGGAAGAATGAATCCTTAAATCAGGAGTGCTTCAGCCAAGCATAACTTGGGAAGACTCTTCAAACACATAGCAGCGTTCCAAATTTCTGACTCCCTCGACCTTACTCATCCCACCCCTCTGCTGCAAGGGTTTTAGACCCGGAGTTAAGCATAGGCAAAGAGTCTATTTTATTTAAATAGGCCTTCACTGAAAGTTGGACTGGAAACAAACAAACAAACAAAAAAGCTAGAAATTTCAGTGGGGTGAAAAATACCTCCTGCACATTGCTTAGACACATGGCTATTACTTTGTAGACCTGTGATTTTTATTTTATTTTATTGCATCAGTGGGGAACTGGAGGTGGCTGGTGCTTGCCTCTGATGTGCTTCATGACTGACCTGATCAGACACAGGAATAGGGGAGAATTTCAACTCAGTTCACATTTAAAGGCAAATCAACCTAATTCAAACTTTCCAAAACAGTGCATGAACTGAAACACAGCCATCCTTTGGAAGATGCACTTCTCTGAATTTTGCAAGGCAGTTCTCCAGTCAAGTTGTTAGCATCCAACTGTCTTAAGAGACAATGGAGTGCGCTTCAGGAGGTGAAGTCAAACCATTGTGTTAGCAACACTGAAGTGATCTGTTTGGGGCGCAAGCCTGGGCAGTATGTATGGGGGTCCTGGCCACACAGTGTACAAAAGTCCATATACTGTGGTAAAGTGGGCCAAAAATCATTGCTTACCTTTGCAGTAGTGGCTGGGGCTTTTTATATTCTTTTAAACTTTTTTATTAATTAGTTTGTCACTATTTGTGGTAGCAGCAGCTTCAGCAGAATCCCAGCTATCTTCTTGGCTGGGCTGCCACTATTTCACCTCCTGAAAAATAACCCAGATGTAGTGTGGTTCCTTCCATGGTTGTTTTTGTTTTTTAAAGGATATTGTAGTTCCTACAAAAACATGGGAGTCATCAGTGAGGGCTTCAATTTTTAATGGCAGCCGATGTATTGTACTCAATTACCTGGAACTGCATTGGATCTGGGATAAAAGAAATGACCGGCAGCCCATCAAAAACAGAACTGTGTTCCTATGAGATTTTAAGAAGTGGAGCAAGTCAAACACCAGTCTAGTCTGTTAGGATTCTTGCTCCGTGTTTGCAGTCATGAGATTGTTGTCTATCACATGACAGTGTATGTTTTCATTCCACAGTGTGGGAAGTGATGGAGACAGGATGTTTTGGTATTACTGTGTTCCGTGAAGTGGGACTATTGTCTTTTGTTCTTTCTCTCTTTGCTGTGTGATGAGAAAGAGGAAGGAGCTAAGTCAGAATGCTCCGAGTGTGTTATATGTAAATAAAGTAGATTAGCCAAAACGCTGTGCTACTGAGTTCTGTTACGCAAACTGCAAAATACTCTGCAGGATCCTAAGTGTGCTGATGCTTCTTGGTATCAGTCGCTGTGATGTTCGGGCTGGAGAAAGCTTTTGAAGCTCCCAACTGACCAGGAGGGAGAGAACATGCCAGTCGGGCATGTGTCTCTGCCAGGGTCCTACACGCGAGTAGGACGATCCTAATATCCTGCTCTCATAGTGGCCAACCAGATGCCTCTGAGATGGCCACACAGAGAGCATGAGCACAACAGCCTTCTTCCTGCTCCAGATCCTCAGCAACTAGTATTCAGATGCAATCCTGAGCTAAATGGATCAATTGTTGACTTAGCATGAGATATTTTCCTATATCCTAAATCAGCTTTTCCCACAGGAGCTGCAGTCCAAAAGCTCATCTTGCCCAGCACCCTCTTTTCACAGTGGCAAACCAGATTTCCATGGGATGCCTCCAGCCAGGACCTGAAAGCAGCAACTCCCTCGCCCCACTTGCGATTGGTACCAGAGGTATAAAATGAACAGCGTTAAGGCCAAACAGGATGCACAGGGGTGGGACTTGAAAAAAACTACATATTAAACATTCATTAAGAAATAATAATAATAATAATAATAATAATAATAATAATATGCTCCTTTAAAGTCAAAAAGGAAACCCAGTTGTGGTGTGTTTGTGTAGAACAACCCAGGAAATTGGAACCACATAAACAGATCCATCTAGGGCATCAGACCCCTTCTTTGTTTTTACAGTTTTGAATCCTCTGGGTAATGCTTTATTTCCTAAGGCAGATAACAGAAATATGGAGAGAAGCAAAACAACAAAAATCTTCTCTTTTAAAAAGAAACACATCTGAAGGAAATGGAATGTTCTTTTTTAGAAAGCGCCAGCCTTACTCAGAAGTCAAGAGGTCAGAGGGTGAGTTTCTACTGAAGCAAAACGTTCAGGATAGATATTTCTCATCTGTCAGTCCCATTAAATACAGTTTCTTTTGGACTCAGAGCTAAGATATTGCTTGCTTGCTTTTTCTTTTGGTTTCACTTCAAGTTAGCAAGATAATAAAGATTCCGTTGCCTTTTACAGATGTTTAAAGACATGATGAAGAAGACAAATTTCTCCAGCTAAAACCCTCAAGAAATGTCACTTCTGTGTCTAGCAAGAGAAAACCAGCACATTCTCTAAATAAACATCTGCTAGGAACATTTGAGGGGAGGAATGGAGAAGAGGCACTTTAAATAATGACTTTGGTGTGGTTTGCTGGAGGAGGGGGGGTTGCCTTTTAAGCAAAACAAAAGGAAAAACAAACAAATGAACCACCAAGACAATGAATTTTACGGTGAAGTTTTGCCTTCCAAAGAAACTTTACTTTGCACAAACACTTTGGAGAAATATTCTGAAGCAGCAAGGCAGAGAAAACACTACAGGGACACACACACACACACATTACTTTTTTCTCAGAACTGGTTTTATCAATCATACTTGAAAGACTGTCATAAATCAGAGCTGGCTTTTACTTTCAGGAAGTCCCTGCTTTCCATTGTTATGCTAACTTGTTTTCTGACAATTATAACCAGCCTTGTATTTACATAATAATTGGATTTTGGTATTAAATTAAACTCTTGGAAGGGGAGGGGGAAAGAATATTACCCACAAATGTCAAAGAACAGTAAATGGGTGACACTAAGGAGAGGCAAAATAATACACACTTAAAGCTCATCTCTGTCCTTCCAAGGAAGGCCTGGTGACAGGATCTAGTATAGTTTAGACAGCTGTTATGGCATCCTTTGCCAACTTGTTGCCCTCCAGTTGTTTCAGACCACAACTGGGAGTGGTTGCCCACCTTCAGACCATAAATTTAAAGCTTTGTAATACCACTTTAAACACTCACAGCTTCCCCCAAAGAATTCTGGGAACTGCAGCTTGTTATGGGTTCTGAGAGTTGTTACCATTACCTTGCACAGAGCTACAATGCCACAGTAAGAGGGCTTGAGTAATACATAAGGTTGCAATATTGAGTTTGTGTCCCCCCAAAAAAAGCTATTTTCCAGGAAATTTGCCTAGATCTAGACTTCCGACATCGGTTGTCATACATCTGGATTTTCCCAGACATTTAAACTATTTCCACCCAGACACTGCTTCCAACTGCAGTATTCCGGCTATATCCAGGAAATTCTGGATGTATGGGAAACCTACTGGTATGCCCAGGGGCGGATTTAGATACAAACTGAAAAACTTTTGCAATAACATTGTTGGGCAGGCCACAGGCCGCAGGCCTGGACAGGCCGCATTTTCCTGTAACATACCTGCTTGGATTGACAAGGCTTCTGACCCTCACCTGAATCTCATAGCTCTCATGACAAGTGCTTTGGTCTGCAGCCACAGTGTGTAAATAAAGGATGAGATTGCCCATCAGATACCAGGCACTCTACTATTCAAATTTGGCCCCAGTGTTTTTGTTACAATCCCATTCTCAAGTAATCAATTTTAATCTCGAATTTAAATTCTCAAAACTTTCTTATTTGTTAATTCGAGCAAGTAAACTACTGCTCTCACTTCATTACAAACAGTATTTCTACCTGCAACACACTTGAGCAAACCTGCTCCTCTTCCTTTCACAGATATTTTGTTACCATTTGCAACTGTAACTGCCTCTGATTAGTTATCATTTAACTTTTCCGCTTGTATATGTTGATAATATAATTTTGATTACTGAGAACAAACAAGATTGTACAAAAAGTAAGTACAAGAAGTAAGGCATCCTTACTGTGACAAAGGAGACCTGTGTGCTTGCTTGCTTGATTAACAGCTGTTGGAAACTTCAAGGTCCCTGCTCTCCCTTCTTATGGTCTTTGTACTGGACATGGAGACTCCAACAGACTCTATCAAATGACAGGGCAGGAGCTACATGGAGCAGGGCCTTTTCACTGGTGGTGCCCATTGTATGCCTCACTCTTCCCAGACCTGCTCTCTTTTGGCCTGTATTTTGGAGCTTTATAATTTAGGAAGACTTTGGAAGAACTGGTTGACAAGTCTTATCAGTTGCTGATGTATGAGCAGATTTTATTTGCTGCTATTCTGGGCTTCTGGTGCACCAGGGTTTACACCAATGTAATAGAGTTGGCCAGGATGCCAGAAGGGATACAATTTACGAGCTTTCTCCATTACCTGCACAGCAGGGGGTGTTAAGCCAACAGTGCAAAGGCTGAGCTGAAGCATTCCCTGCTGGACCCCAATAGGGGTCGCTGTTTGGTAGTACCCAATTGGTTAGCTGTCAGATTCTAGAGCTCCCTATTGGTGGCTCTTAGGTAATTCACAAAATACAGAGTCCATTCATAAAACACAGTGTTCATTCATAAAGGAGTAACATAAATCTCCATTGCTACATATTGGGTGTATATTTCAGCGGTTGAATGTACAGGTTTATGGCCATGCTGTAGTGTAGTGCTTATGTGACTGTGAATAAAAGGTGGCTGGACTCATTGTCTCGGGGTTTAGGGGGGGAAGAGGTGACAAAACTGATTTCCAATAAGTGTCCCCCTTTATTTCCATAACAAGTCCTTGAGTCTGTACTCTGAACAGTGACACCAGGGACCTAGAAGGTGCACGGCTTGTAAGTCCAACCCCTGCACAGTCTCATCAGGACTGACCTTAAGGCAATTGGAGCAATTTGGCCAAATTGGGCCCCACGTGCCGCTCCTAAGGGCCCCCCTGCACCAGGGCAATCTAGATGGATTTTATTTATATCTATAAGATTTTGCAGCCTTTGGCTGTGAACTGGGGCCCTACAGAAAAAAAAAATTCAAGTTGTGCTCCACTGCTTCAAATTGGGTCCCACTGGCTAGCCCTGAGTCTCATAGTTGCTGGGCCTGAGTTGCCCTGCCCTTGCATGAAGTCTTGGGTTTACAATTTTGGGAGAGGGGAGACTGCGGCACTGGGGAGTGGGCAGTCTGGCAAGGCCCCCTAGATTTAGAGGCTTGAGTTGCCCTGCCCTCACATGAAGCCTTGGGTTTGCAATTTTGAGAGAGGGGAGACTTGCCCACTGGGGGGTGGGCAGGCTGGTGAGACCCCCTAGATATAGAGGCCCTAGGCTTCAGTCTACTTAGCCTATACATAAATCTGGCACTGGTTACACCACTCTGAGAATTGTAGCTCTGTGATGGGTATAGGACCCTTTTAGCATTTTCATGAGGATGAACTGCTACAGGAAATGTGGCAAAAAATAAATATTAAAAATATTTTGACACCCCAATCTTGCCATTCTTTATAAATGGTATAAAAACAAAACTAAACTCTAACCCATTTATTTTGCAAACGAGATTCACAATGGATCCTGTGGAACTCACTCATGCAACCAGTGAAAGAAGTGATAAAGAATAAAACAAGGCTAGTCAGGGAAGCTGGGCCCTGAGCTTTGCTAGTGTGTAGATGTGGCATTCAAGGAAACAGCGCTGAGCATGCTCAGAACATATACCAGTATATTGGATCCTGGGTCTAACAGCAATGTAGAGCTGGTAATGCAGCTGGATTTCCATCATGACAAAAAAGGAGGGGGAACTGCATAACCAGAGCTAAGAGCCAGCAGTTCCATAACATACATATTTACTATCACATTATTTTTCCTGTTTCAAGACAGATGGATGGGACCTTCTGGTCAAAGCAATACTTTTGGCCTGAGATTTGCTAAGCGGTGTGGAGAACTCACTGACAGGAGAATGACCTAAATGTGGGATATAAAGGTAAAGGTAAAGGTACCCCTGCCCGTACGGGCCAGTCTTGACAGACTCTGGGGTTGTGCGCCCATCTCACTTAAGAGGCCAGGGGCCAGCGCTGTCCGGAGACACTTCCGGGTCACGTGGCCAGCGTGACATCGCTGCTCTGGCCAGAGCCAGAGCCGCACACGGAAACGCCGTTTACCTTCCCGCTGGTAAGCGGTCCCTATTTATCTACTTGCACCCGGAGGTGCTTTCGAACTGCTAGGTTGGCAGGCGCTGGGACCGAGCAGCGGGAGCGCACCCCGCCGCAGGGATTCGAACCGCCGACCTTTCGATCGGCAAGCCCTAGGCGCTGAGGCTTTAACCCACAGCGCCACCTGCGTCCCAATGTGGGATATATCCAGCCTCAAATAACCAAAAAGCTTAACTTGAATGAATGAATGAATGAATGAATGAATGAATGAATGAATGAATGGGTTAAGACCATAGAATAAGCTGTCCTGACAGGCTTAGCTAGGTCACATACCCTCACCTTGGGAAGAAAGGTTACCATACCTTTGTTCTCTCTCATTCTACCATGTGAACCCTACCGGTATGTAGACCATGTGGCTTTAGCAAGCTGTTTACCAAATTTGAAACTAAGTTAAACTGCCTTTAATCTAAGGTAAACATTTCCTGCTGCTGTATGGAAAAGTGCATTAATCTGACTTTTGAAGGGTTTGTAAGTAAACCATTTTTCATTTACCAAATGTGGTCAATGCTGAGGGAAGTGGGGAACTTTGGAAGAAACTTAGAAGGTGATATTTTAAAGGTCTAACGGCCTATATTTCCCTGCTTTACTTGAAAGTCCAACACGATAGACACTACCTACATTGGCTCTCTTACTTCTCACTCAGAAGTACTTGTTCAAAATAACAGTGGGCCACTAAAACACATGTTTCAGTGTATGGTTGCCCTTTTCAATGTATTGGCCAGCCAGCAGTTCTCTTTTCCAGAATATTCCATTCTATTTCTCTTCCATCTTTCTGTTTCCCTCCCAACAGATGCTCTGCATTTTGTAGCTGCTGAACATACTCAGTCCTCTTTGATTTTTTTTAATCCCCTTAGAATTTTCCCCCTAAGTTTTTTTTTTATGTCTGCAAATCTTGGTGTTCCCCTGAGCATGAAGATGTCTTCCTCTTAATGTTGTATCCCACTTGGGAACTTAGGCTGAATGGCGGGTAATTAATAACAATAATGATAATTCTTAATTGTACTCTTGTTTTTGATATAGTTCTGTCGGAATTCACCAGCTGAGTCTGCAATCCAGAGGTGTGATGATAAATAATCATTACAAAGGTTCTTCTTCATGCAGCTTTAAGACCACAAGCTCCATGATGCAGTGCAACCACCCAGCAGCTACGTCCTGTAGCCTAAGAGTTTCTACATGGCTACTGTAAAGTGTGGTGTACTGTAAAGTGTGGTGTAGTGGTTAAGAGCGATAGACTCGTAATCTGGGGAACCAGGTTCGATTCCCCGCTCCTCCACATGCAGCTGCTGGGTGACCTTGGGCTAGTCACACTTCTCTGAAGTCTCTCAGCCTCACTCACCTCACAGTGTTTGTTGTGGGGGAGGAAGGGAAAGGAGAATGTTAGCCACTTTGAGACTCCCTAGGGTAGTGATAAAGCAGGATATCAAATCCAAACTCCTCCTCCTCCTCCTCCTCCTCCTCTTCTTCTTCTTCTTCTTCTTCTTCTTCTTCTTCTTCTTCTTGTTTTGAATCCAAAATAAACCCAGAGAAGAAAATAAAAGGCCATCAGGTTCTCTTTCTTTTAAAAAAGCTAGCTTCAAACTTTGGTTCTGTGGGCAAATGTGGGGAGAGAAATCTATTGCCAGGTCGAGTTTCAGAAGTTCTATATTTCTTATATTACTGGGAAACTATCGAAAAAGCAACCTGAAATTGTTGATGTGTATTGTTTATGCTGTAGTAGGGAAGAAACATCTACACACACACACAATATCCTCTTCAAACGAGAGGAAAGGTTAGGAACGGCTTGTATAGCATTGATCAATTTACGCAAGTTTTCTTTCGACAGATCATATTAATGGGACTTCATTTTCTTTTATTCAGTCACCAGCCGATTTCTTCTTGTCTCTAGGAAAGAAAAAAAAAAAGATCAATGAACACGTCGTACCGTTTTTGCACAAAATCAGTCTCTATTTTCCCCTTAGACATTAAAAGACTTTGTTATTTTCATTTTTAATAGATTTTTTTCTTCCCGCCCTTCTCTTGTATTCATCCCCCCTGTTGAGAATGCTTTAAAACCACTCTATTCTGTCTTATAGATTCTGTCTAAACAGCTCACATTTTCCTTTCTGCGATGGTTTGAGTACTACAAGTAAGTGGCAATTGGTGTGTGTGTGTGCGCGAAGCTAACCAAGAGAGTCATTGGTGGAAACACACAAAGTAATTTTTACAGAGACTTCTAACTCTTGAATACTGTCAGATATCATTGTGTTCGTTTTAAGCAAGTTCAGTGAATTGAATAAGCTGCCTTATTTTATTTGTTGCATTTTTCCCTACCTACCCTCCAAGGATTAATGTGAAGTCCCTCCCCCCATTTTTATCCTCACAAAGTAGGCTACACAGTGAGACAACAAGCAGTTCAAAGCTCACTCAACTTGCTATGTAACTATGAACTATATGTCAGACATGGGAAACATTTGGCCTTCCATATGTTGTTGATGTACAACTCACATCAGGCTAATGATGGTGGGACGCAGGTGGCGGATGGGACGCAGGTGGCGCTGTGGGTTAAAGCCTCAGCGCCTAGGGCTTGCCGATCGAAAGGTCAGCGGTTTGAATCCCTGCGGCGGGGTGCGCTCCCGCTGCTCGGTCCCAGCGCCTGCCAACCTAGCAGTTCGAAAGCACCTCCGGGTGCAAGTAGATAAATAGGGACCGCTTACCAGCGGGAAGGTAAACGGCGTTTCCGTGTGCGGCTCTGGCTCGCCAGAGCAGCAATGTCACACTGGCCACGTGATCTGGAAGTGTCTCCGGACAGCGCTGGCCCCTGGCCTCTTAAGTGAGATGGGCGCACAACCCCAGAGTCTGTCAAGACTGGCCCGTACGGGCAGGGGTACCTTTACTTTACTTTAATGATGGTGGGGATGGGGATGAGCACACCTCTCCAGAGATTGGGCCTCAGAACTGGGGTGAGAAAGCTTGGTTGTCATCCCCCAGGTGTTTAAGGTGTTCCAGATAAATTTTTTGGCAATATTGAGCATAGCCAATAGCTGGGGGTGATGGGAATTGAAGTTCAGCAACATCTGGAGGGCCAAAGGTGCCCCACACCTAGTATATGTGATGGGTAGGAATGGGCATATCTGCCAGTTTCAGTTTCTCCTTTTGCTGTCTTAAGTTCAGATGCTCACATTTATACAACCGTTTGTGGCTTTTTAATTTTTTTAAAAGCCCTTATAATTTTTTTGAGCCTTTTAGTGATTTTTTTTTATCTAAAAGCCAATACGTTTGTATACAATTTTGCCCAACATACATATTTTCACAAAGAAAATTCCCTTAATTTTTGTATTTTATTTTCACTAATATATGCATTTTTATGCAGCACACTTTACCCCCAGTAAGTGCATTTTGGTAAACGTTACCTGGTTGCAGAAATGCAATGCGAAATTTGGAGAAACGTGAATTTTGAAGTTCACTTATTGTTTTGGGAAGCATAAATTCAGTAGATTCAGCCATCTACATGTCTGCTCCAGCCACATACAAAACAGGGAGGAGAGTCTATTATTTGCACCAAAAAGCTCACATGGGGAAGGAGAGGATTACTCATACCACCACCTGACCTGGCTTCTTTCCACTGCTTAGCACCACAATCCTGTGCATGCCACCTCAAAAGTAAATTTTGCTAAGTTCATTGCAGCATATTCTTAAGCAAATGCCATGATTCTACCTCCACAATTGGAGCTATTATTTTATCTCTGAATACCAGCTGCTGAAAACGGCAAGTGAGGAGAGTGCTGTTTCACTCAGATCCTACTTGCAGGCTTCCCATAGGCACGTGACTAGCCATTGTGAGGACAAGATGGCTGTGCTTATCATCTTATGATGAGCAGCTTCCCCCTGCAGCCAGATGTGAGTTTGGGTGCTGAATGTGGTGGAGGACAGTGAGGTAAGCTGAGGGAGCAGTGGGTTTCGCTCACTTCTGCTTTGTGTACAAAATAGGGGGCTCACCCTGTTTTACACATGAACAGGCCAAAAGCATGCATGAAATAAACCTGGGTGCCCTGCCACATCCAGCCTGGCCCTAAGTGAGGACTGGAACTTTCGTTACCCCAATCTGAGTTGTAAGAACATTAGAGGAGCCCAGCTGAATCAGGCCAAAGGCCCACCTAGTCAAGCATCCTGTTCTTGAAGTGATCAGTCAGATTCCTATAGTAAGCCTATAGTAAGAACCTGAGTGCTATAGTACTCCATACCCTTCAACATTTATCTGATTAAATGAGGGATGATGATAATAATAATAATAATAATAATAATAATAATAATACCCTGTCCATCTGACTGGGTTGCCCCAGCCACTCTGAGTGGCTTCCAACATATATTAAAACCTAACAAAACTATACAGGGCTGCCTTCAGATGTCTTCTAAAGGTTGTATAGTTACTTATCTCCTTGGCTTGGGGGCCACTCCATACCCACCAACATTTCTCCGATGAAAATCAGGATATCCTAAGGAAAAGCGAGACATTCCAAGATCAAACCAGAAACTGGGGTGGCTTCTCTAAATCCAGGACTGTCCCTGGAAAATAGGGACACTTGGAGGGTTTGGTACTCTCCCCACTTGCAACCTCCCCCCCATGATTCAGAGAAATACCATCTCTAGCTATGATGGAAGCTGTACATTGCCATCATAGCTAGTAGCCACTGATAGACAAATTCATGAAGGATAGAGCTAAGTCCCCTTTAAAGACATTCAGCTGGTGGCCATCATTACATATGTGGGACAGAATTCCATCATTTATGCACTGTGTGAAAAAGTGTTTCTTTTTTAATCAGTCCTGAATCTTCCAACTGGGTGGCCCTGAGTTCTAGAAGTAGGAGAGAGGGAGAAAACCTCTCTCTCCACACTGTGTGTAATCATATACACCAATATCATGTTTCCTTTTACTCAAACGTTGCAACCTTTCCTCAGAGTGAAGTTGTTCAAACCCCTCGATCACATTGGCTGCCCTTTTCTCATCCTTTCCCAACCCTACAATATCCTTTCTGAGGTGTACAAAGTGTTCCAAGTGTGGCTTCACCATCGATCTGCACAAATCTGATTTTGTGTTATGCCATGCCCACACGGCAGCCATGCTGTTATGCCACATCCCCATGGCAGCCATTTTGTGACTGGCAACCCACAAACATTTTCTCAAAGTTCAAAATGTGCCTGCTGCCACAGATGGGTGCTATTAAATGTTTCCTTTCCTTAATTTTGGATTCCTGCCCTCCCTACTTCTCCATCATCCCTTTTACTGTTCTCATTTTTTTCTTTGCTTTTCTTCTTGACATTGCCATTTGGAAAAAAATAATCGATGAAGAGGTCCTAGTCATCATGGCATAAAATAAGCCTCGATTTTACTTTACACTAAGCAAACAAACACACATACTTCTTTATTCCTCTAATTATCAGTATTGTTCATAAAGGGGATGCATCTATAGCCTCTCCTTTGCCCTCTACCCCCTGCAGCTAAATTTCCCAAAGATGCTTTGCCGTTTCAAAGAAAATTAAGTGTGAAGAATGAACAATTTGATTTTTATTTTTATTCTAAAAACACATATTGATACTGTCAAAATGAAGAGCTATTTGATGATTTTCCTGCCCCCAGTGAAGCGCTAGTATCAGGAACAGTAGGGGTTGCAACCATGACGCAGAAAATAGCATAGTAATAGCAAACTGTGTCATGCTCAGAGCTCCCAGCTTTCTTGAGCAAAGGGGGGAGCAGCCTTTTTATAGGGCAACTTGCCTTGTGAGCAGACAGCACTGGAGGCATATGGTACTTGGTAATGTCGCATTATTTACAAATATACAGGCTTAGCCCAGGGAAGCAGGCAAACACTCAGGCAGGCAGCGCAAATTTGCAAAGCGTCTCCAATTCTCCAGAAGCAAATGGTAACATTTCGGTTGCCAAACTGTTGCTCCCCTGCCTCCATCTAAACAGTTGGAGGACTGTCCAGTAGATCTGCAGTAGATCTGCAGCCAGCAGATCTCAAATGCGATCAGTGCTGACTTAAACAAGCATCCTCTACCTATTAGTGTTGCTATATTTCAAGAAGTGAAAATCTAGACAAAAGTTGCTGAGCTTTTTTGCAGTATCTTATTGCAATATCTTAACAAAATTCGCCAAAATCTACACTTCCGACATGGGTTGTCATACGTCCGGACTTTCTTGGACATTTCAGCAATTTCTGCCCAGACACTATTTCCAACAACTGAATCCTGGCTATGTCTGGAATTCTCCGGACGTATGACAACCCTACTGCCTATCAATGCCCATGAAATAATCAGTGATTTATGATTACCCCGTTTCATGCTCCTAGCAAACCTGCAAAGTAGGCAAGGCAGGATCAACCACTGATCTCCCTGGCTGAGTGGAGAACCAAATCTGGGAACTGTGGTTTACTAAGGGTGCTGCAAACCACAACTCTGTGAGGGGTCTCCTAGCAACTCTCACCATGCTGGCAAAGCAAAAGACTGAGAATAGAGTTGTCTCCTTACTTGGGAAAGGCACCATAAGGCTGTGTTGGAAATGGGATGGCAAAGGTCTCTTCATCTTGAAAGCTCTTTAAGGATTTACAACTCTGGCCACTCAGTGATTTGAGATGGACATCCAGACAGTCCATATAATAATAAACTGAGTGACAGTTTTGATTCATGCTGTACTCAGCCTAGCCCATATTGGGCCAACCCACCCCAAATTGCCCCAGCGAACATCCACCCCAACTAAGATCCAGTCTCAAATCAGTTCTGTGCAAAGCTATATTTTTTAAGGAGTTTTAAAACAGAGGATTTAGTTCTGCTGCAAACATGCTGGGAAAGCAGACTCCTGCTGTGTTCTTGCCAAATGCCTAACTCTCTGACAGCTCTAGATCGCACTAGGCAGGCCCAGGGTTGGCTTAATGTTACTGGGCCCAAGACCCAATCCCCTGAATAAGCCCTTTTCGTTCACGATTCAGACTTCCATTGAATCCAGTGCACAGCTCAGGTTTCGATAGCTGGGGCACAGGAACATTTCTGGATTAAAATCAGAGGTGCCCCTCCCTCTTTTCATGATCTGCTCTCAGAACACTGAGCAACTACAGAATATCTCCATTACAGGAAATAAATTTGTTTGTGTGTATGTTTATATATTATAGATATAGAAATAGGTATAGATCCCTCTGCAATTACAGGTTGTTGTTGTTTTGTTCTGTTCTTGATTGCAGCTTTATTTTCATATTCTTAAGGAATATAAAAGGAAGCTTCAATAAAGAACAGCGTGCTGATGAGGAACGGATCGGCCAGCCTTTGTATTGATTGGTAATCAATTGAGATAGTCAAGTCAGTCAGAGAGAAGTGAGTTCGGGTCAAGAAACTGTCAGAGGCAGTATGTAGCTCCGAATGCCAATTGTGGGCATCACAAGTGGGGAGAGTTGTTCTTGCACTCAGGTTCTGCTTGTGGGCCTCCCAGAGGCATCTGGTTGGCCACTATAAGAATGCTGGACTTGCTGGAACACCTGCCTGATCCAGCAAGGCTCTTCTTATGACCTTACATTCAGAGTAGGAGGATATATAAAGCAGGAGTTAATTTCCATTTATATTTATACTTTTATCAATAGTACTTTTGTAATGCAGTTCAGTATGGGGGAAAAGAAACAATTAGATTTAAAATATCTAAGTTTGTGGCCATCTCCACTTCTTGTTGCATACCCTCCAACATTTCTTCGTTGAAAATAGGGACATCCTATTCCATAATAATAATAATAATAATTATACCCCGCCCATCATACTGTGTTGCCCTAGCCACTCTGGGCGGCTTCCAACATAAATGTAATATTAAACATTTTTAAAAAACCATTCCCTATACAGGACTGCCTTCAGATGTCTTCTAAAGGTTGTATAGTTACTTATCTCCTTGGGTCAGGGGTCGCATAACTCCATACCCTCCAAAAATTCTCTGATGAAAATAGGGATGTCCTAAGAAAATGTAGGACATTCCAGGATCAAATCAGAAACTGGGACAGCTTCTGTTAATCTGGGACTGTCCCTGGAAAATAGGGACATTTGGAGGGTCTGTTGCAGCAGAAAAATCAATCATTTAATTAGGTGCTAGGTAAAGAAGTACTTCCTTTTGTCTGTTTAACCATTCAGTTCTGTTGGGTGGTCTTGGTCTCTGGTACTATAGGGGAGGGAGAAAAATTTCTATCTGTTTTCTCCACACCATGCATAATTATATAAATGTCTATAATGTGCCTCCCTTGTCACCTTTGGACAGAAGCCCGAAATATAACCTTTCTCACTGAGGAGTTACCTTAGCCCTGTAGTCAAATTGTTTGCCGTATTCTGCATCTTTAACACTTCTGAAATATCCTGAGATACAGTGACCAGACCTATGCACACAATTCTAAGTGCAGTTGTTGCAACATAGATTTTGTATAAAGGCGTTACGATATTGACATTTTTATTTTCTATCCATTCCCTAATGACCCCTAGCATGGAATTTGCAGTTTTCACAGCTGCCATACGCCGGGTCGACATTTTCATTGACCTATCTACCACGACCCCAAGATCTCTTTCATGTTCTGTCACTGCCAACTCAAGAGTTCTTCAGTGTATATGTGAAGCTAGGATTTTATTTTATTTTTTGTCCCCAAGTGCAACACTCGGCACTTAATTGCATTGAGCCACGTTTCTCATTTTGTTACCCGTAAGCCAGACTGGAGATGTCTTTTTTTTTTAGTTCTTAACAATCCGTTTTTCTTGTTACCCTCTTGAAAATTTTTATGACATCTGAAAAATTGGACACCTTACTGCTCAACCTGAATTCTAGATCATTTATGAAGAAACTGAAAAAGCACTGGTCCCAATACAAATTTCTGGAGGACCCAAGGTCTTCTGGATCTGTTTGACTCCACGGCCCCATCTACACTAATGCATTTAAAGCAGTATCACATCACTTTAAACAGACATGTCTTCCCCCAAAGAATCATGGGAGCTGCAGTTTATTAAGTGTGCCCTGAGTAGTTGTTAAGAGTCCCCATTCCTTTCAAGAGACCTACAATTCCAAGAGTCCCTTGAGAAGAGGGATTGTTAAACCACTCTGAAAATTGTAGCTCTGTGACTGGATTAGGGGGTGTTCTAACACCTCTCAGTACCTTTAACAAGCTACAGTTCTCATAATTCTGTGGGGGATGACATGGCTATTTAAAGATTTAAGATACTGTTTTAAATGTATAGCACAGCCACCAACCGATTTTGCAGCCCTCTGGCAAAGATGGGATGAGGGGGTTGTGAAACAAATGGAAGCCACCATATATGGTCAGTGGGTTCTGTTTTGTTTGATGGACCACACATTGTGAAAATACATCCCACACCAAACGGACATTACTATTCTAATATTTGATTGTCATAGCCATATCTCTCTTCTACTCTGAGTAGAATCTGTTGGGGGTAGCCATGATGGTGCATTTCCCAGAATGCTTCAGGAAAGCCAAAGAGAAGTTTATTTTGTAGCATGTCTCTTCCGACGGTTGGCAGCCCATTTGAAAAAGTTTGTGTGTGTGTGTGTGTCCCGCAAACAAACAAGTTCCATCCATTTGCACAATCAAAGCTCTGAGACTGTGGACCTGAAATGTTTCTATAATTCCTGAAACTTTTTTTTTTTTTAAGATAAGTTTCCGCAATGATTTGATTTGCAAGCAACAGATTGGACTCTGCCAAACTCCAAACTGACAAGGCCCCACAAAGTGGGGGAGAACCTGGAGGGACTTGAAATGGTTTTGTTTTTGTTTTTTTTTAAAAAGAATCACTTCAAGAAATCTAAGCAGGAAGGGTTCTCCCCCCCCCAACTCCCTCCCTCCCACTTTAAGCCGACTGAACTCCCAACACATTCTCATCATCTCCCCGCACCGCGTCTGTACTGGTGACAACTGATTCATGTGTACATTTGCATATCCCCTCAATGCCAGCAGCAAAAAAATTCCAAACGGGGCCGCCTGTGCTGGCAGATGACAGAGAGCTGGCAAATCAGAGAGACCTGTCAAAAACAGCTGTCCATTAAAAAGAGTTTGCCACGACAACTGAGAGCTGTTTGAAAATGCTAGGTGGTAGAATTTAATTGGAGTAGCAACTGTTCAAAATTAAGATTAAAAGGACCCAGTCTGAGCATGGGAGCTGGAGGTTGGTGTGGAAAGGGTTTGTTTGCTTTTATTATTATTATTATTATTATTATTATTATTATTATTATTATATTTTGTCAGGATCCTTAGGGTTGAAAAAAGGAGCCGGTTCCTTAAGGTTCTCCTTGCTGCTGTTTACCTGTGATTTTCAGCACAGTTAAAAGTGGGCAAGCCACCAACTCCTTTCTCTTCAAGGGTTGGACTGACTTGCATGTCCTGTTTTCATTTCTTAAGCCTGCAGGATTTCCCCACTCTCTCCTTCAGAAGTTACAATTAATTTATCAGATTAATTTTTATGTGTGTGTGTGTGTGTGTATTCCAGTAGCAAACTTATTGTTTACATCAAAATAACGTACAAAATCTGTGGAAGACCAATCATATAAGACAGGTCAATATTATTTTCTCTGTATTATTCCTGTATGACAGGCAAGGGGCAGAGTCGGGGGGGGGGCAGCAAGGAGCGGGGGGAGAGGAGGAGAGGGATTTGCTGCATCAAGCCATCTGGCAAATTCATCCATTTTATTTATTTATTTACAACATTTAATACCCTGCCTTTTAGTCCTGGAGGATCCCCAAAGCAGCTTAAATATTAGGAGTAATATCAAAAAATAAAGGACTACAGAAACATGCAAAGCAACGAAGGCAAATAACCATGTTTGAAGCACTTGCCTAGAGCTGAGCAGTTGTTGTTGTTATTACTGTTATTTTGACTTCTTTCCCGGCCTTTGGCAATAAGGTCCAAGGGCAGGGTGTCCAACAGCCAGGTAAAAAGGTGTGTCTTCATCATACAATGAAAAATGTTAAATTAAGCTGCCAGGCCCAACTCTGTGCGAATGGAATTCTTAGGGGCTTTTCCAGACAATGCCTTCTCTCCCCCCTGAACTTCTGAGGCCAGTGGAACTACCAAGAGGTGCCATTCTGACAATCTTGACATCTGAGAGGGTCTGTAGGGAAGGGTATCTGGGGACTAAGACATTTGACCAAGCCAGGCAGCCTTTGAAGGGTGTCCCATAATCATGGCATGACAAACACAAGGGCTGCTGATAGCAGGGGAGCAGGGAGCCAGATGTGGGTTTGAGCCCATGTGGGATGAGATAAGCCTTTAGATAGCCTGTCCCACAGAGTTTAGGGCAGGGGTGGGGACCATATACTCTATGGGTCAAATTTGGCCTGACACAAGTCTCATTTTGGCTTGCAAGGTCATTTTTCTCTAATCCTCACTGACCCACCCCACACCTGAGATCACATGTCACATCAGGTCAGGGTCAGACACCATCAGGAATCTTAAAGGGAATAACACAGTGAAGCCACCCATATGTTGTTTTCTGATTGTATATCCCACAACAGTTCATATACCATTTTTGGTTGGGTAGCTCTGTTCCCAGCACATTTCGTCTTATATTTTTAGCATGGGGTTTGTTAGTGGTTAAGAGGCCACAGAGCACGTGCTTTTCATTCAAAATGTCTCAGTGCTGCCTACACTGACTGGCAGCTTCTCCCCAGGGCTCCAGAAAGAATTCTTTCCTAGCCCTAACTATAGGTGCTGGGGACTGAACCTGATGCCCCATCTGCACTATACTATACATTTAAAGCAGTATCATACCACTTTAAACAGTCCTGTCTTCCCCCAGAGAATAATCAGGAGTGTAGTTTATTAAGGGTGCTGAGAGTTAAGATACCCATATTCCCGTCACAAAGGTACAATTCCCTATGGGAAGGAGAACATATTGTAAGACCATTTTGAAAATTGTAGCTCTGGAGAGGAAATAGGGATCTCCTCATCACTCCCAGCATCCTTAACAAACTAAAGTTTCCCAGAATTCTTTGGGGGAAGCCAGGACTGTTCAAAGTGGTATGATACTGCTTTAAACGTGTAACACAGATGGGGCCTGAGTTAAGAGCATAAAATCATAGAACTGTAGAGTTTGATGGGACCCAAAGGGAATTAGGAAGAACTTGCTGGAGCAGGCCAAAGGATGACCATCTAGTTCAGAATCCTATTTTCACGGTTGCCACCCATATGCCTGTGGGAAATCTGCAAGCAGGACCTCCTCCTGTGGTTTGCAGCAACTGGTACAGTATTCAGAAGCATTACTGTTTCCAGCTGTGGAGGCACGGCAAAACCATCATGGCTAGAAGCCATGTTAGTTAGATGGACTTATGCTGCGACTCAATAAGGCAGCTTTTCCCAAGGAAAAAGGAAGAGAGGACAGCATTACTGTAAAATACATTCTGATACAGGAACACTTTCTTTTCTTTTAAAGTCTATCATTCGTGTTTGCACTAACATCCTCTTCTTAGCAGTTGATTGGAGTGCAAATAGATTTAAATGGTCCTTAGGGATATGTTTTGAGCTGGTCACATAAACGGTGTATGCAAACAGTTCTAGGAAATGCGTATATAACCTGAGAACAAAATGGAGCCTTCAGGGACTAAGGCTGAATCTGTTACCATTCCACAAAATGGCAGGATTATGTTAAGAGCAACCACCCAGCAATGCAGATAGCTATTTCACTTCTCATCGCTGCTAAGAGAAGCCATAGGGCTTGCAACTCATTTCTAGGTGTCTTCAATTTGATAAGCATGGTCCCAGATGATGGATGACCAATCTATGGCAAAGATGTCATTGCAGTCCATGAAGATCTGCCACCAAATTTCATTGAAAGTGGCTTTTGAAGTAATGGGGGAGGGGGGTTGATGTTTCAGGCAAAACATCGATGTAATTCTGAAGGCAGATGAAACCATTTTGATAGGGCTAGCAACATTTCTCAGTGGCATTCTCCAAATCCCTAGGAAATTTTGGCTGTATCAGTCCTGATGTGGAAAGTGGTCAACCCACCTAGGTATAGGGGTGAAAGACTAAGTAGGGTTTCTGGTGTAATGTTTTGTTGTTGGTGCTGTGCAATAAGCAGTGTGCGCGCACACCCACACACCCACACACCGATTCCTGAGTAACAAAGGCTTCATTCACATGACACTTTATTCCCTTTTCACCACCTTTCCCTGTTAAGCTCTGCATTGCATTTGAGCTTTCACATGATGCACAAGCCACTTACAGAACTATTGGGGAATATAGTGCAAGCATAGTATTAATTTGCTTCCAGAAAACATATGTTTGCAAATAATATGGAAATGTGGAAATTAAAGTAGGGAAATGTCATGAAAAAGGAATAAACTGCCATGTGGATGCAGGCGAGGAGCCATTTATTTTTGCTTCATGGATCTTATATTATCACTAGCAGCTACTAGGGCTTGTACACACTTCCGCTTGTGCCGTGGCTAGAAAGCACAGGTCCAAATTGTTTCCCCCTTGTTAGCAGAGTAGCTAAAGTGCAGCTAGGAAGCCAACATCATGTGCAATACTGACTCTTTTATTGAAATTAAAACAATGTCCAAACATTTGTTAAAATACTCAAAAAGCTTTTACTTGCAGAATGTAGAGCTAAAGAAGAATATACGGAAAGTATTTACGTTCACATGCATGGACTTAGTTTTACTTAGATGAAGATTATAGTTTCTTCCTTAAACGTTCAAACAAACTGTGTCTTTCTCTCTTTCCAGTACTTGCACCCAGCCTTCTGCTCATGACCCAGTTAGGCCATGCAGTTCCTTTTGAGAGGTTTCCACTTTCTCCTTCCAGCAGACTACCCCTTACTGCTTCTTTGGGAGAACATCAACTTCTGGACTTCTTTCTGTCACATACATTCACACAGAAATGTTAGCACTCCTGTCTTCTGTTGAGTTTATAGAGAGTTATCTAACACTGTCTCTTCTTTGCTGTTCATGGAGAGGCAGTCATTACAATCAGGTCACTCACACACAAAACAAAATGGAGGATGTAATAAGATGTGACCAGAGTTAACTAATCACACGCGAGTTACTGGGGAGCATTCCAGAATTAAGCACACTGTAATGCATTTAAACAGTCCCTATGTCAGTAAATTAAATCACTATACAGTCATACCTTGGAAGTCAAATGGAATCTGTTCTGTAAGTCCGTCTGACATCCAAAACATTTGGAAACCAAAGCACAGCTTCTGATTGGCTGCAGGAAGCTCCTATCGGAAGCTACAGAAGCCCCGTTGGACATTCGGCTTCCAAAAATGGTTCGCAAACTGGAACAGTCATTTCTGGGTTTGTGGCATTCGGGAGCCAAAATGTTCGAGAACTAAGCTGCTTGAAAACCAAGGTACGACTGTACTTAACACCCCTTTGCTTGCTCTTTAGTGATAGATCACAACAAATGGCAATCCAGGGAAAGCCCAGATTGCTGTTTGCTCTGACTGAGCACTAAAGAGTGGTTTTCCCCAGGGGGAAAGCAGAGGAACAAGAGGAAGTGTGGATAAGCCCTAACTGCAACTGCACATACTTGACCAGATCTCATACATTACACTTGAACCTTCCTTCAGTTTTATTTATTTCCTACAGTATTTCAAACTTGAGTCAGAGCACTGTCTGGTTTCAGAGAGGGGTCCCTCCTAGCCCTACCTGGAGATACCAGGGATTAAAGCTGGTACCTTCTGTGTGAAAAGCAGATGCTCCACCAACGAGCTACAGTCCCACCATGGATTATGCCATTTGAAATAATATATCTGCCCTCTATTCATTTGCCAAAGAAGCCCTTTCCAAGCTATATGCGTATGAAAACCTCTTCGTGTCAGTCCACAAAGCAGGCATTTTAACAAAGTAAAGTTGCCCTGATGAGTTTATCTCTGGGGGCAGATTCTATAAGCACTCTCATGGTCTCTTTGCTTGGGGTAGGTGGGTGGGTGTCAACTGTACACCAGCCTCAGCTCCAATCTAAATACAAGTGTAAATTGAGAATGGAGAGTAAAAAGAAATGAGGGGTCGCTTTTTAAATATGTGGTAGGTCATATTGCTCACTCATCCGTGTGTGTGCATTCCGTGATTCTCATTCAGTCCTCCCAGATTCTCAAACAAAGTGCAGAGTCCTAAAAAATATTTGGAACTATTACAAAGCATAAATTATAAATGTGTCGGGAAAATGGAAAACGGTGCCTTGGGCCTGCTTCAAGCATAAAATGATCTCGACCGTTATTTAACAATGATATGAAGATCTTTCTCCCCCCCCCCTTTCCTCCTCTTCCATTTCCTGTTAACAGTTCCCTCTGTTTGCTATCATCTCTTGCCGGGCACCGTGCCAATAATTACTAAATTAGCAGGGCGCCTGTACAATTTCAGCTCAAGTGTTATTACTGACAAGTCAAACAAAGAGAGGGCTGATCGAAAAGATGGGACTCCATCTCCTTATTTAAATGGGCTGTGTTCGCCGAGAAAGATTGAAACCCCTTTCTCTTCAAAGGAAAGTTGGAAAGGTCTAGTTTACATTTTGAGCTGATTCAAGGACACCGAGGCTGAAGAAATGCCGTTTTTTTCAAATAAATAAATAAATATTGCAGAACTCTTTTTCATTTCTAGGAGACAAAAAAAAAGGAAGGTTATTTAAAAGAGTCGTGTTTGGTAGAAGAAAGTAATTATGTTAGAGGGGGAAAATGTCTCAAAGAAATTGCACCGTTCCTCACCAAGATGGCTCAGTTTGCCATGCACTATAAAGGTAAGGATACTAGCTCGAGGTTTGAATCAGCTTGAAGAATACTCCATGGCCGTGTAAGCCACTAATGATGCAGAATGCACCAGCCATTATAAAACCCTTCTCAGTCTGAGCACGGTGTCTTGCTAATGAAGAACCTAATAAGAGCTTGCTGGATCAGGCCAATGGCCCACCCAGTTCAGCATTCAGTGCCTGAAGGAAAATCACACGCAGGACCCGGACTCAAGAGCATTCTCCATTCTTGTGGCTTCCAGCAACTGGTAACCAGAAGCATGACTTGGACTATAGAGGCAGGGCATAGCCATCATAGCTGGCAGTCTTAGGTAGCCAATAGACTGCTGAGACTTTCCTCGTCTCCCAAACTTGTCTTCAGAACCTAATACTCAACCTGCATCTGCCTCTGGCCATTTTAAGTCTTTGTCTGCCTCCTCCTCCAGCTTGCCTTCAACCACGTTATCTGGCCCAGTGGATCCCCTTTTGCTTGCAAAAAACCCTGCTCCTTAGTTCACATTGGTAGTTGTCAAGGCCCAAATATCAGAATTATGATTGGTTTCCCAGTAGAAATGGAATCTTTCCCTCTCACCTTCATTGCTTATAGGGACTGGCAATAATCTAGATCAGGGTTTCCCAAACTTGGGTCTCCAGCTGTTTTTGGACTATAACTCCCATTATCCCTGGCTAGCAGGACCAGTGGTCAGGGATGATGGGAATTGTTGTCCAAAAACAGCTGAGTTTGGGAAACCCTGATCGAGATCCACACACCTTGTTTCTTGATAGTACTGTGGGCATATATACATATCAGCTCTTCAAGTACTACCAACCTACTTGGTTCAAAGAAGGGGTGGTGTTCAACCTGCTTTGGATGGGATTTCCATCCTTCTTAAGGAACAGGTTTGTAGGGCTTTTGGAAAGGAGGGGGTCTTGAATCCAACAGGAATGCAAATTTAGATTGCATTTAATGGACAGTCAACTTTACTTGCACTTTTCAGAACCATATGCAAAGCAAAA
Source organism: Podarcis cretensis (assembly GCF_951804945.1). Lineage (NCBI taxonomy): Eukaryota > Metazoa > Chordata > Lepidosauria > Squamata > Lacertidae > Podarcis > Podarcis cretensis. The sequence goes on from NC_137183.1 coordinate 23,842,621, forward strand.
CAAAACACAGCAATCCTTTGAAACTGGCCTTTCTCCAAATTTTGCAATGTAGTTCTCTAGCCAAGTAAGGTGTACAAAAATGCATATACTAGGGTAGAGTGTGCATGAATTCCATATATTACTAAAAATAACATACAATAATGCAAGCTGTCAGAGGAAACTACTTTGCAAAACTATACTTGTTAGGCAAAACCAAGCACAGAAATGTAGGTTGCATCCAGTGTGAGTCCTACTCAGAGTAGAGACACTGAAATGGACAAGACTAACTTTGATCCATTAATTTCAAAGTGTCTACACTGGTTAAAGCTAAATTGGCTACAACTTTGCATACATGAAGAGAAATTAGCAGTAAATACTGACGAGTTTTCACAAGGAGACATGTGCATCACAAACTGATGCAGAAAGGACAGATCTGCCCATTCCTATTGAGCAGTGTCGCTTGTTTTATCTATTTATTTAACAAGTTTTAATCAACAAAATCAACAAAAAGCCTACCAAGTGGTTAGCATAATATAATATAAAACATGCAGAGGAAAAGCCTTTAGCTGAGGCTGAAAACAATGGACTGGAGGCACCTGCCTAATAACAATGGTCAGGGTGTTCCAGAGAGAAGGTGCTGCCATACTAAAGGATTGACTCCTTGCAACATTTTGTGGCATTTCATAATGTGCCAGTTCTGCAGATTAAAGTGGTTCAATGGACATATATGAGGCAAATAAACTGGTCTAATGACACTAGGAATTTTTTTATACTAATAGTAAGTTCTTGAGTTTGGCCTGGTGACAAATTGGCAGTGCAGATCTCTTGAGTAGCAATGCAATATATTGACAGGGTCTCACTCCTACCAGCCATCATGCAGAAGTATTCTGCACTCTGGGTCAAGTGCAAGGGAAGCTCTACATAGAGCGCTCTGCAGTAATCCAGTCTTTAAGTTACCAATTCCTGGACTGCTGTCATCACACTATCCCACTCTTCTGTTTTCTTAAATGTAATTACTTCTTCTACCAAACATGGTGGCCTGACTGGTCCATTAAAATTACAACTCTTGTTCTTGTTCAAGAATGGATGCAGGAATTTTAAGATATGAGAAATTAGGAACCACATAGTGGTAGAAGGAAGTAATTAAACAAATCAGGGAATAAAACCAGAAAATAGGCACTGATAAGAGAGTAAGAGTAGTGAGGAGAAATCAATAAGGTGAAAATAAAAGGACTGCTTACTGGAATTATATGTTTAAAATAATGTCGATGATGGTTTGTATTTCCTAAAAAACTGTATGTCATTGACAAGATGTTTTGTTAAACTTTCTTTTTATTTTTTGCATCTTTTTTTCTCTCTTCTCCTTTTTCTTTTTCTTTCTTTTTGTGTATTTTTTTCTTTCATAACAGAACAATGTATCTGATTTTGTGTAATTTTTAATGTGTAAATAAATATTATTAAAAATAAATAAATAAAATAAAATAAAATTACAACTTTTTGCCATCACCCCATGGAAGAAGACTTGAGAGAGAGTAATGGTGACAGGGTTATATTTATTTAAACATATATTTATTTAAATTTAACAATAGAAGATCTGCCAAACAATAACCAACTTATGCAGACCCTTCAAGTGTCCCTATTTCCCAGGGACAGTCCTGGATTTACAGAAGCTGTCCCACTTTCTGATTTGATCCCGGAATATCCCATGTTTCCTTAGGACGTCCCTATTTTCATCGGAAAAATATTGGAGGATCTGGAGCTATGAGACCTCGCAAGTTAAGGAGATAGGTAACTATACAAACTTCAGAGGACATTTGAAGGCAGACATGTATAAGAAAGGTGTTTTTTTAATGTTTATTGTTTTAGTATGATTTTATATATGTTGGAAGCCACCCAGAATGGCAACACAGTCAAATGGGTGGGGTATAAATAATAACACCACCATCATCATTAAATAGGATGTCCCAATTCACAAGCCTGTGGGATTGAATTCACATACACAGTGGTACCTTGGTTTGCATACATTTTGGATTACAAACCATAGCTGTCAACTTTTCCCTTTTCTTGTGAGGAATCCTATTTGGACTAAGGGAATTTCCCTTTAAAAAAGGGAAACGTTGATAGCTATGTTACAAACATGTCAAACCCAGAAGTGTGTGTTCCGGTTTGCAACCTTTTTTTGGATTACAACCTATTTTGGGGGGGATTACGAACAATTTTTGGGGGGAGGCCCCATTGGCAAAAGCGTGCCTTGTGTTACAACCTGTTTTGGTTTACAAACGGACCTCCGGAACGGATTATGGTTGTAAACCAAGGTACCACTGTATAAGGGAAGCATCCCTCTACTCCCCCAGGCATGTATATAGCCACATTCTGTGGCTCCCCATACAGGGATTGGGAGAAAACTCTTTCTTCCTAAGTGAGCCTTGGATATGTGAACCCAGGACCCTTTGTCCAGCATTCACTGAGGAGCACGTGGCAGCCCCAATGACTCCCTGTGGAAGGTGACTTAAGAGTTCCCTTAAACCCTATAATGCCACAGGGTGCATTCACCCCTGCTAAAGAACAGGAGTGGCAATATGGACAGAGATGATGATAATGATAAGGGAACCTAGCCCTGAGCATGCACACAGTTATTAAACACATACTCTTTATTGGAGAGGCTATTTTTCCATTCTTCCCTCTGCCCCGCAGGGACTGGTGGGGGTGGATGTAAGAACAAGCACAAGACTTAGGCTTGGTTCACACCTGAAATAATAATTGAACAATCCCGCGAATGCCTTTTAAGTTCCTGTTAAATCTCTGAATGCTCTGCCAAGATCTTACCTCTGTTCTTGATCCTCTGCTTGAATTTAGCTGTTAATTTGCTTTTCATTTTAGCTTGTTATCTTTCTTAATTCACATTCAGCTGGAGGCCTAATTTAAAAGTTGCAATCATCTGTTACTAGTTAATTCTTCGGTCTCTTGAGACAGCTGTAAAAGACTCCAGAAAGGGTAACTTTTATTTAAATCTAATAGGGAAAATATGTGTATTTGCCCCTTTGCTGCTTTCCATTTCTACTGCAGATGGGCTGGAAGTTTTGAAATTTTCTTTTGTTGGGTAGATGGGGGGCAAATTAAAACCTGCGCCCCAAAATCGTGGGGTGGCAAGTGGAAAGAAATTTCTCTGAAATTTTGAAGATGTGGGTCTGTCCAACTTACCTTGCTTTACCTTATGATGGTTGAGTATTTTCCATTTCTCCTTGCTTTTTGAAATTTGTTTCCAAAGCACCACACTACTCACAGTGGTGCAAACATCCTACTGATTGATTGCATTTCTATCTGCCCCTTTTCTCCAAGGAGCTGAAGGTGGCATACATGGTTGTCCCTCTTCCCATTTAACCCCCACAATGACCCTATGAGGTAGGTTAGGCTGAGAGGCAATGATAGGCCCATGCTCACTCACTGCGTGGCCAAATGGGGATCTGAACCCTGATCTCCTAGGCCCTAGTCTGACATTCTAACCACTACACCTCCACTTTCTTGTTACAGCTACCCTCTGGATACACTTCCTGAAATCCTTTGAGAGAGAAATTATGTCGGGCTGCAAGGCATTATGGGAAGTGTGGCATATGGAAAGTGCTGCGAGTATCTTTCCACAGCTTCCAGTGTAGGCAAGACCTAACAATGGAAGGAGCAACTCCATCTCAAGTATTTTTTAGAATAATTTATTCTCCCCCAAGAAGAAAATACACCCCTGTTTTATTTTCAAGAAACTAGGAGGTGGATTTTTGACTCAGCCTTAATTCCAACAGTGTTTCGTCTTGAAGAGTTTATGGGCCAAATTCCTTCCCTGACAATCTTTGAGAACTGCACTCTCTGGTGCGGCCAGAGGCAAAAATAGGTAGAGCAATGGATGTAGCATGGGCTGCATTTCTGTCAAGCAAAAGGAAGAGGTCTCCACATATCTATAAACCTTTTTGTCTTCCAACCAAGCAAGAAGCATTATTACCATTCAAGGGCACATTCCAACCAGGCAAAAGTGGTGGAAGAGGGTATGGCTCAGGGCTAGTGACATGGTCTGGGGAGAGTTCCAAGGGCCAGTTAGCAGGGCCTGGAGGGCCATCTTTAGCCCGGGGTTCTCCACCACCTGGCCTAAAGCATAGCCACTGTACTGCTCCCAGATATGGAGAGGGCAATGAATGTTGAAATTCAGAGTAAGCCTGCTAAAGTGAAGAGAACTGCTCCAGAGCAAGCATTCCACAGACCACAGCTGAAATGTGAAAGTGACAATCCCTTTGAATCAGAGGAAATAGCAATAAATTCAGTTTGAGAGGCTTGAAAATGTCGTGCCTCGTAGCATAATTTTTCGTCACCCTCTTTTAGAGCCAAGAGATGGTCGCTAATGCATGATGTCTTCCCCTGAGCTTTAACTGGAGGGAGGGCACCTAGGGAGGCTGCACAGTGAAGAACACTGGGGAGATGATTCATGGAATGAAAGAAAAGATATTCACAAGCACCCCTCAGCCATCTTGAAAGTAGCCCAAAAAGCCTGCACCCCACCCATGAGAATTTCACCAGAAGTTTCTCTCTCCATTGATAATTTTCAAATGCTGTTTCTTTTCTCATTAAGTGGTGCCAAATGGTTTTTTTTTTTTTAAAAAAAAAAAAGGCTGACATTTTTGGCAAAGCAATAATCTGAATGAGGCAGTTTCTGGCTGAGAGATCATGTACGTGGCCATTTTGCTGCACCTCGACAGCAGCTGATGTACTTTAAAATTAATGGGCCTTCCACATTACCGGCACTTGGTACACTGTGCCTTTATTCCGAAAAAGAATATATTCACCTACGTCATATGCTTGACATTTCAAAATATATTTTTGAGCTTCCTCAGTTTTGAGAACTTCTCATTTTCTCACTTCCACAAAAGGCTCCAGCACGGGTGGGGGTGGGGGCGGACACAGAAGGAGTCTGCCCCCCTCATTTTAAAAAATGGTCACAGTGTTTTGCTGGTGTTTGGAAGCCATTTAGCAATCATGATAATGACACATTGAAAACATCACCTCTCGTGCAGCAGAGGCCAATGTGCTTTACACAAACTAATTTCTTTGAATTATCCTTGAGATAATTCTGTTGGCTTCTTCATGGCAGGAAGAAAGGATCATGAAAATCAATTAACAGGAGAAAGAAATGGGAGTTTTCAGTCAAATGGAGACAGGGACAATAAGAGCACATTCTCCCTTGGAACTCGTGGACACGAGATAGAGTGCTTGAGTTTTGGTATATATACATTATCACCAAGTGTAGGGGCTGAACTACATATTCTGTGGGTACCTGCATCTCAAAACCAAACATATAAAGAAGTGTTTTTACATACCAAAACAAACCATTAACCCCTCTTTCCACAAATATTTAAAAAGCCATGGGATGTTAATCAGCTGAATTCCTGGTTGAAGAGAAACATTTTTGCCTGGTGCCTAAAGATACTTAATGAAGGCACCAGGCAAGCCTCCCTGAAAATAGCATTCCACAAACGAGGAACCACCACATAAAAGGCCTGTTCGTGTGCTGCCACCCTCTGGGCCTCCTGTGGAGGAGGCACACGAAGAAGGACCTCAAATTATGATGGCAAGGTTCTCAAATTTATCTGATGCAAGGAGTTGCACACAATAGTGTTTAAAATGGTATTGTCATCCATTTGGTAGTCACACCATGCGTTGAAGTGAAGAACTTTGTGACACTGAAGCAATTTCTAGGGATGGAATTTTCTGAAAATCTCCATTTTTAATTGTTAATCAGCTTCTTCCATTTTGATATCAATTAGTTCCACTAAAAGTGCCATCAACTCATATATTATATTCACCCTCAATGCTTATCGTAGATTTTTTTAAAACCACATTTCATATGCATGATATATTTTATATGATCCTGAGGAGATCCTTACTAAAACCAACTAGCCTGATGATAGCTGGTGGTGGTGACCAATACAGTTTTTGTGAAGGTGATTGGCTTTAGAAGGGGGAAAGTGCAGTAAAAATAGAACAGATTCAGTGGAAGGAACAAAACAACAACCACACTCTTGGCCCTGTAACACAATATTTTAATGAGCCTAGTTATCAAAGTACCCCAAAAAGGAGGAAGGATCAAAACCGAGATGGTTGCAAGAGCTCTTGACAGCTATTGTTGAACTTCAGAGAGACCAGGTTTCTTTTTCCAGAATGTAAAATCTATATTATGTCTGTGAAAGCGAAGAAAAGCATTTTAGCAAACTACCAAAAAAAGAAATTCACCCATCAGAGAAGCTGAACTAATTCCCTCCGCTTGGAGGTCAAGGAAGCAATGCTATTAGCACCTGGGTGATGGACACAGCACTGCTGTATTGCTTGTGGGGATTTCGTTCAGAGGGGAGAAAGGAGCCAAATGAATTCTCGAGCCTGAAATATGGTGGGACCTTAGTAGCACATCAAGGATCAAAGCAACAGGAAGAGCTGAGAGCAACAAAACTTTCAGGCGCCCATGAGATTTTCAATCTCCCAGGCTTTGCTCAGACGACTGTGTTGTGTATCACCTATCAAGCATTTTTTCTTTAATGATGCAAAGGTGATGTATATCTTTTAAATGTGGCTGCTGCCACAGTATCCTGTGAGGTAGAACTGGTTCACGCAAGTACATGTACGTTCACCACTTAACTTCACTACACTTCATTGCACAGCTGAATGGCATACACTGAAAATTGTTGTGTTTGAGGTGTGTGGCCATTAGAGTCTGAGGTTGAGGGGTTTCTGGCCAAGCAAGGCTGGGGAAGCTCAAGCCTGGGTGACAAATATGGCTCTGTGGTCCTCAGGACTCTTTCCAGACCGCACACCTCTCACCAAGTTTGCTTTGCATCCTCCTTGCTTTCTTTTGCCCTGATGGAATCTCTTTGAAATCTGAGATTGCTTCTTGCTTCCCTGAATGGAGGAGATATAGGGCTCTCTCTGTGTGTAGAAACTAGCCTCAAAGCAAAATTAGCATTTATGCTCCGCCTACTTTTGCTTCTGGCCCTGCCTACCACAATCATATAACCCCTGGAAAGTTTTCCCAAAGGGAATGTGACCTGTTTACATCAGAATTTTCTGACATTGCTAGTCAGGTGCAAACTCTCAGAAGCAGAAATCAAGTCCCAAAGGCAACATTAAGAGTGGCCATTTATCTATTTCCCCAAATGTAGAAATGCATGGCCATTTATTTATTCGAGCATGCAAAGTAGACCGTATGAACCAGATCATAATACCCAGCATTAGAGAAAAAGTGGTTAAGAGACATGACAGAAGTGTATAAAATTATAAATAGCATAGAGAAAGTGGATAGAGAAAAGTTTTTCTTCCTCTCACAACACTAGAACCAATGGACAGCCAAAAAAGTGGAATGTTGGAAGATTTGGGACACATAAAAGGAAGTACTTCTACATATTGTGCTTTTTATAATATGATGTTTTAATGATTTATTGTACGCCTGCATGATCTTTTTTATGGGTTGGTGGTTTATAAACATTCTTTACCAATAGATAAATAAATAAGTTGAACTAAAGTTAAAATGGGGGGGGGGGTGAGAATCTAAAAGTAGCTGAAACTGACAGATTTATCTATCCCTACTCATAGGTGAGGCCACGTATGCAATAAAATGAACGTGGAAAGAGAAATTTGGCTCCCTCCTCTCTTATAACACTAGGACTTTTGGATGTCACATGCAGGTGAATGTTGGAAGACTCAGCACAGAGAAAACAAAGTACTTTTCCTTGCAGTGCAGAGCTGAGCTATGGAATTCAAGTCTACAGAAGGCGGTGATGGCCACCATCTTGGATGGCTTTAAAAAAGGATTCGACAAATTTATAGAGGATAAGGCTATTGATGGCAACTACTCATGATGGAGGCACTGCTCTGCCTCCACAGTCTGAGTCAATAATGCTTCTGAATGGAGGTTGCCATAAAGTGCAGTAGGAGAAGAGGGCTCAAGTGCTTGAGTCCTGCTTGTGGGTTTCCCATGGGTGTCTGGCTGGCCACTGTGAGAACAGAATGCTGGATGAGATGGGTCATTGGCCTGATCTCCAGGACTATTCTTATGTTCTTAAGCATTGCAATGGGTGGGATATGTGTATTATATTGGGGCAACACCTATATTAAATTCTGCACACATTGCATGCTCTATAACAGGGGCAGCAAATACAGTGCTTTTCAGATGTTGTTGGCCTGCAACTCCCATCATCTCTAACCATTGGCTGTGCTGGCAGGGGCTAATGGGAACTGATATGCAACAACATCTGTAGGGCAGCATTTTGCCTAAGTCTGATTTAAAGAATGGAGAGAAGCCAGGGGAACACAAAAGGAAAAATGGGGTGAAACAATAAAAGTGGGGTCATTTGTGCTCATTGATACTACATGTCAAAAAAGTTAGAAGAATCTGAAAACATACAAGTCATCTTTCAACAGAACGCAGCTCAAATGTATCACCTTTGAATGATTTTCCACACTTGAACATCATCAAGAACAAGTTGCTTCCTAAGATGATATTTATGTTTGCTCTCACACCCTCTGTCTACTCCCACCAACAGATTCACTTCAGATAATTGCACTGGAAGCAATTCACAAAAATCACGAAAGCGTTTTTGTAATGGTAACATCCACCCGTAGAGTGTGGGCCATTAGTGCTCAAGAATGCTTGAAGTTTTCAATGCACTCCAAGAAGAAGATGGGGGGAGCACACTAATCGAAGGCTTCAACAAAAGCTTAGAGGGCCAATATTCCATGCAATTAGGCCATCTCTGCCAAATGGGACAATTCAGAGCACAGCATCTTTGAAGCATCATGTTCCTTCCCCATCATGTTCAAAAGAAGGAAGAGATGGGTCTTTCATGTTTATCTAATACGAACTGAAAAGCATGTGAACGTTGATGCATGACCTATAGAAAATCACTTCTGTCTCCTGCAGAAGGCATCTTGTGGTCATTTTGGGGCCTTGATGCCAAACACCACCTTTCGAGATAGTAAGTTAAATCGTAATTTATTTATTTCTTGTTAAGGGACATGGGTTGGAATAACTTAAAAAAGAAGTCAGACATCTAAAATGATCTTCCTTTTGTGACATTTCCTTTAAAATCTATGGGTTTCAAGCTTACTTTAAAAAAATAAAATAAAGCAAAGGTCTTTGCTACCTGAAACTAAATTGAATATAATTGGATACCTGTATGTCAAAGTACTCTGGCACATAAAGGTAAGGATCTGCACATCAATAGATGGCAATTGGGTCAGAAGATAACCTATAGTGGATATATAGATGAGACATCTTCTTAAGCTTCTTCTGAAAAACCAAGGAAATACCTTGTTACACACACAGGTGAAGTGGATGTGTCTTATTAAGCGGGTGTTTATAATGCTGTACAACGCAATGGAGCTGTAAGCCTAAAATAGTCTTCCATCAAAAAAGGAAACCTAAGAGATTGAAATATCTCTCTTCAAAACTCAACATTGTGATGAATTTGAGAATATGTTCTAAACCACATCAGTAGTCAGTAGTATAGTGGTCCTGTTCCTCCTTGCAAAAGATATGTTCTTTTTCTGCCTCTATGGCAGAAGTAGGAGAACTTAGCAATCTTTTTTTTCAAGAGAGACAGCAAGGTGTGTGTGTGTTCACCTTTGACATTGAATGAGATGGCCAAGGGCTTTTTTCATTTTGTTTCCAACACTGCAAAAAACCAAACCAACCTCCCAGTAGGAAGTTGCCTTGGACTGAGTCAGACCATTGATCTATCGAGCCCAGTATTATCCACATTGATTAGCAGTGGCTCTCCAGGATTTAATACTGTAGTCTCTCCCAGCCCAACCTGGAGAAGCTGAGAGGTCACACCTAGGACTTTCTGCATTCATATAGATGCTCTGTCCTACCACCGAGCCCTTCTCCTTCACATCCTGCTCCTTTGTCAACATTTCCTTTTTAAGAAAGTGAAGTTCTCCCCTGCCCCAATTCATTTCCCTTTGAATCCCAGTGGCCAAAAGAAATATCATTTGAACATTCAAAGGGGCATGGGTGTACATTAAATCATTGGTGTGGAATTTTTAAATCCGTATTACAACAACAAAATACCAGATAGCAACAAGCCAAAAATACCTATCCTTGACTGTCAGCTATCCTGAACGCATCAATGTATGGGACACAGACCTATTCACTTTCTTTTTTGGTTCTTTATGTCTTCCTTTTCTAGAAGCTCAGGCTAATTTATGGGAGGTTTCTGAAGGTTCCCTGTCCAGGGAATGACCAGGACATTGCTGAAGCCCTTATTTCCTTGCTCAGAAACACAAATGTTTGGGATTTGTATATGAAGTAAGAGTTATAATAAACCCATAATTCTTCTTTGATTCCAGTTAAAATCTTTTCCAGAGAAAAATTCAGCCCCTTCCATCCACTCAGAGAGTCATAGAATCATAGAGTTCAGAAGCACCCCAATCTCATCCAACCCCCTCAAATGCAGCTTGTTTAATCCCTGACAGATGGCCAACACTCTAACCACTACATCACATTAGCTCTTAGAAAGTGCATTTAAAAAATCCCAGGCCAAACAACGCCCTTTTTGGACCTCCTGAATTCTGCTTTCCAGTCCTTTTTAATTGCTCATTTGCTCACTCGCTTTCCTTCTCTCCCCCTCTCTGCCTGCGCTGCCCTATATAGATTTCCTAAATGCATGCAAATTTATCCAAGATGTCTCATTTTGTTACCAATTCCCCCAAGTGCCCCCGTCCTAATCATTAACTAATTGTCTTGGTGGTCTATTGACAACTTGCCCACCTCTTTGCTAATTTCTGCTGACATGACGGAGGCCTTGAAGAAGCAAGTTAACCTTTCAGCGTCCATTGAAGATCCACAGGTTTGATGACGATTGATTGACCTGGCCTCTTGTGTTGGAATGAAACCTCATCAGCTTTCCGGGTGACTTGTGTAATGAGGCATTGTTAATTGAGAACAGGTAGGCAAAGTGAGAAGTTGTCTTCTTCCGCATTCTTATGAAGAGGGGCAGTAAATTAGAGTTTCTGACATCTGAAGGTGTTTAGTTCTCAGAGTGCTTGGCGTGGCCATCTGGCCTTAGAGCAAGCTTTTTTTGGCTTTGATGCTGAAGTCCATAGTTCTGAAAAGCAATACTTGGAAGGCAACATCATATTCAGGGTATGTTGATGCAGCAGTTTCACAGCAGCACCGAGAAGAAGAATGTGGCATTCTTAGCTGAAGAATCCAGCCTCCTCATTTTCCCTTGGTAGATGGGCCACTGAAATTTGCAAGGCTTTCTAGGGCTAGGGTCCAGTTTTTCACTTTTTGAAATATGGCAACCTTATCTTGGTCAGAGCCTCTGTATACAGCCAAATGGAATGGTAAGGAGGTAGTAGGGGGTTGGGGGGGGTTGCATTCTTGAATGCTCTCCTACATGAAAAATCTCCCGTGAACAGAAATCTAGCACAGCACATACAAAGCTTTTAGTCCAGCCCTTTGACTGTTCGGCTTATGTTTGATTTGTTGAAAGACGAGACCATAATGAAGCGTTCCAAAACATGCATCTCCCACATGCACTCTGAAATGGTGCAGACTGTTCTAGCACCTCATATTGCTGCATAGGTAGACTAGGGTCCTATCTATTTAAGGCAGTATCATACCATTTTAATGAGTCATGCCTTTCCCCAAGGAATCTTGGGAACTGTAGTTTGTTAAGTGTGCTGAGAGTTGTTAGGAAAATCCCTATTCCTTGCATTCCCTGGGAATAGAGGTTGATTGCTAAACCACTCTGAGAATGGTAGCTCCGTGAAGGGAACAAGGGTCTCCTAACAACTCTTTGCATCCCCAATGAACTACAGCTCCTGGGATTCCTGGGAAAGGCCACAACTCTTTATCATGGTATGATACTGCTTATAAGTGTATAGTGCAGGTGGTTGGTAGGCCAGCGGTGGCAAATCTAATTAGGCCCACAAGGCCTCCCCATTTGTCCCACCGGGCCATTGTGGCTAAGGGTAGGGGAGCAGGTAAAAAGGTGACCAGGCAAAAAGGAGTGTCTGAAGTGCTGCCGATCAGCTGATCAGTTGACACCTCAGAAGCTCCTCATGCAGTGCTTTCAGCAGTCACTCTAAGCAGGAATTCATTGACAGGAATTCAAGGAGCTCAGGGCTCTTTGCAAATCCCACCGGTCAGGAGCCCTTCAGAACACCATGCAGGATTGATTGCCAGGTGTTCAAAACACTGCCTCATGTGATGTCAGGTATTGTTGTGAGGTCAGCAGATTTGGCCAGGGGGGTTAGGGGAGATAGGTATCCTACCTGCATGCTAGGTGAAAATGAAAATGGTTTTGATATTTTCCCTCACTTGGCCCAGAGACGAAACACGGCTCAGATGAGGTGTCCAGCAAGCCCAATGGGGTCTGGCTTTTTTAAGGCTCACAAGAGCTAGCCTAATACATTTCAGTAGCCTTACCAAAACACCCTTTGCTTCTCTCAGAATTCCTCCATATATCCCAACCTCCCACCCCACCACCATGAGGATGGAAATCCAAATTTGCTTCAGGCAAAATACCTGTAGGAATTCTTAAGCTTTGATAAATTCATCAAACTTTTTCTGAGATGAGGGAGGCATTCACACACTTCTGAATTTTGAACTGAAGCTGGCTTTGGGGTTGTGGTAATAGTAAAACAGATTTATGGTCCAGAAGAGGAAGAAGAAAAAAGCTCTACTGGGAGCCAAAGATATCAGAAGAGAAGCTTGAATGAATTATGTTTTTAAAATGAAAAATAAATAAATAAGGGCACCCTTTGAAATCTTCACTCCTCAGAATGATGTTGAACGTTTAAAGAAAAAGAAAGAAAGGAAAAGATTCGACATGAATCTTCTCTGCATGTAAATTTGGTCTTTTCTTCTTCTTCCTTAACAGTGCTTGATGCCTTCTTGATTTATAACTTCTCCACCTAAATAATTAATAGTTTCCTGTCTTGAAATGGCTGCCAATTTGATGTTCAGCTGTATGCTATTTAACTTTGTAATTAATCTTTCCAACAAGTGAGGTTCATTTTTCCATATCAAAGTATATCTGGTACATATATTAGCAGCCATAGGAAAAAAAATCTTTCTTCTCAAAGCCGCCTGGAATGTTCAAGATGGGGGCAGTCAGAAACTATGAATGAAAGGACAAGTGAATGAACGTTATTACAAAAAAACACAACCTGCCACTTTCTCTCTGCAGCTCATTGTCTTGTAATGCCGTAAATATGTGAATTGCTGGTGAGATAAAAAGTGCCTGGAGGGGGGAAGGAATTGCTCTCTGTGTGTGAAATGGCAAGTGAGAGTTCACATCCACCTGGCAGATTACTTTCTGCCCATTTCATATCCCACCTTTCTTCTATTATGGTACTCAAGAGGGCTTTCATCAGGGTGGGGAGCTAATCTCCCTCACCTGTTTGTGGGCCAGGTTTGACAGCTGGGCAAAGTCAATCACCAGACACCACTGCACATTGAAATCAGTTGACTTGATTTTGCCCAGATATCTGATGGTTGGATCCCTGGGCCTTGGCTTGGTTAGCACTGTGCACCACACATATCTTGGACTATCTCACACCTGATGTGGCATATGATACTGGGGTAGGGCATAAGAACATAAGAAGAGCCTGCTGAATCAGGCCAATGACCCACCTAGTCCAGCATCCTCTTCTCACAGTGGCCACCCAGATGTCCATGGGAAACTCACAAACGGCCTTCAAGCACTTCAGTTTCCACAACTGGTATTCAGAATCATTACTGCCTCCAACTGTGGAGGCAGAGCATTGCCACCATGGTTAGTAGCCATTGATCACCCCCTCCACCTTGAATGTGCCAATCCTCTTTTAAAGCCATCTAAGTTGGTGTCCATCACTGTTCCTGGAAACTCTGAGACTGGCGGTTGAGAGAATATTTCTCTTTTCTATTAGAATGCTTTTTAAATAAGCAAATAAATATATTTTTGTTGATTCGTTGTCCTGGTGGAGAAGAAGAGGGGGAAGGGGAAGGGGAAGGGGAAGGAGGAGGAGGAGGAGGAGGAGGAGGAGGAGGAGGAGGAGGAGGAGGAGGAGGAGGAGAAGAAGAAGAAGAAGAAGAAGAAGAAGAAGAAGAAGACGACGACGACTGGAGAGAGGACATGTTCTTGTCTTCCATCTCAGGCTGCAGAATGTTTTAGGGTGGCTGTGACTCATTGCACCACCACAGCAGCAGCCCTCAGGAAGAGGAATCATCTGGTCTGGTCTGTGCTGCAGCTCCTCCCTTGCAATGGCCAGCTGGCATTGCAGCTTTGTCACCCCAGCTTTTGTTATAGTGTGGATGTGATCTCTGAGAGGGTTTTTGTTTGTTTGAAAAATGGCAGAGCAATGTGCCAATGAATTAGAATTATGGGTAAACGTGCAGAAGTGACATGAACTGTAACACAGTGACATGGGTAGATTCACCCATTTCTAGATTGAAGACTGTCTAGTTCACTTCTGGAACAGAATAATAACTGCAAACCTTTTGACAAGAAATTATTGACATTGTGTTAATGTAGTGCTTGAATTCTGAATTAATTTTCACTTCCTCCCCGGCCTCTCAGGCTACAGATGTATATTCTTTTCTTTGTAGTCTTCATAAATCCCAATAAAATAAAATTCCGAAAGAATTTCTTCAAAACTTCTGAAGTGTTTGTTTGCTTCCTTGCTTACAAGCCACTGACTGTCCTTCCTTAGCGCTGACAATTAATGAGCCCTTCAGTCAGGAGTTGCCTGTCTTCCCCTGTTGACGTGGTTGTTATTTTTCCACAGATTTCTCCCATTCCAGCCACGAGTTTCCATGGCAATACTTTATTAAAATTGTCAAGGATGGAGTGTCCAAAAGCACACAATGATGTTGATGCTTTGTATGGATGTACCTGCGGTTGTCAACTCCTTCCTGCTAATGGTTTTGGATAAAAAGTAATTTCAAATTAGACCCAAATTAAAACAGAGTATGTCCCATACATTACTTTATGGATGTGTTTTGTGTGTGGATTTTGAGCCCTTGAGGCAAAGCAGGATAGAAACTGAACTAACCTTTTCTTTTTAGGAAAAAAAAAAAAAAGAAACCTGAAGACAACTATTAATAGAAATGATGAATTGACTCACTTGACAGTTTTCATGAGAAATGTGATTCTCCAATCAAGGAGCCTTCTTGTCTTCTTTCTGGTATGCTTTGTGTGAAAATAATAATAATCCATGACTAGAGTTCTGCTTAAGGAACTCTCTTGCAACTGGGTTTCAAATAGCTGCCATCACCACTAGGAATGGAGTTTGCAGTTGTCGAGAGGAACATATACATGTCTGAACTACTCTTAAGTGCCATGGAAGCAGTGTAGTCCACAATTCTGAGAGCAGCAATCCATGTAACTAGGGAGCAGAAGAGAAATGCTACTGCAGGTTGTGCGAATTTTTGCCAGTTGTATCCATGGTCGCACCATTTATGTGACATTGTCCCTGAGAAGAACTTGGTGCTAGAGTTGTAACTGTTACATTCTAGACCAGGGATGGGCAAACCTGTCAGTGTCGGTTTATCTCAGCTTCTCATTTTCCCAATCTTAAAATCAGTTCCCCACATTTCCAGATCATTTTGTGATTTCTCCTCCTTCTCTTTTTGTGCAAATCACACAATTTTGTATGCATTTTTGCCTAATATACACATTGCCTAATATAATTTTTTTGCAAAGCAATTCCCCATAATATAGTGCGTTTGTTTACATTATTTTCACAAATATATGCATTCATGTGCATTACTTGATAAGCGAACTGCACTGCAAAATTCAGGTAAATGTGAATTTTGAAGGATGGCTGTGTTTTGCTTCACATATCGTTTGGGAAATTAGGTAAGTTCACCTATGAACTGGATTCAATTCTTCCAACATCCTATCTCAGCCTCAGAAGCTCATATCCTCATTGGAACTGGATCATTGTTCACAGATGAATTTTCTCTTACTTCTCCCAAGTAAACCCTTTCTCCCACAGATAACTTCATTGATAAAGCCCTAGGATGTCAAATAAGTACTTTGGGCATCTTCTACCTTCATTCAAGAGGTCCAGGTTTGAGAATCAGGGATCACTGTAGGTTTATAGGATGTGATCTAGGAAGCAGGTGGGATGCCCATGATATTAGATAGACTGTTTTAGGACTAAAGTGGCTTTATTTATTTGATTTATTTATAAAAGTATGTATATATTACCATCTCATAATAATATCAGGGTGGTGTATAGCCATATGTTGTGGTAACATGGAAGCAGGCTTTCTCACTGGTGGCACCAGTGTTATGGAATGCCTTCCTTGCTGAAATATGAGAAGTCCCATCAGTATTGGCATTCCACGGGCTCTTGAAGTCACAGCTGTTTAGGCAAGCTTTCCCCTGAACTTGAACTTCCTGATCAAATTGTGTGTTTTTTTAACTGGATTGTTTTAGTGTATATTTTAATTATGAATGGTTTTAATGCTTTGATGGAATTGTTTTATTGTGTGTTTTAATTATGCATGGGATTTATAATTGATTTATAACTGATTTTATACTTGTACACTCCTTCAAAGTCATGCACACACCTGATTATTCTTCCTGGTATCCACTTGTGTTTCGGTTCTCAATGGGGTCCCATGCCTCTCCTCCAGTGAAGTCTTCCTGAGGTCTTGGTTGGGTGGGATCCTGATGGGAATGTCTATTATTTATTTCTGTGAATGATTTAGATACTTTCAAATAATATAATTCTTAAGTGGCGTACAAGAGGGAGAATATACAGTAGCAAACAGAATAAAAAGTTAAATATATTTTAAATCTGTTTCTTACATTTTCATGCCACCTTTATATTCCAAGGATCTCAATGTTGTGTCCACAATTCTCTCTGCCATTTCAACCCTGTGAGGTAGGTTAGGCTAACAGATATTGACTGTCCCACCCAGTGAGCTTCATGGCTAAGGGGGGGGGATTCAAACTCTGCTCTCTCAGGTACAACACTCTTACCATTACGCCACACTGGCTTAGCCAAAAATATTTTTTAAAAACTTACTTAAAATGGCTGATGAAATTTGACAAGGTGGGGCCCAATCTGATCTACTCCTTTGGGAGGAAATTCCAAAGAATGGGGCCCTCAATACTGAATGAACAGTTCCTGGTTGACATGAGCCGTGTACCTAAGCCATGGCAGATCACAACCAGTGACTTCTGTAGGCATGCGCACAAGGATGTTGAACAGGATGGTTGACATGCAACATTTGAGTGGACCTTAGAGAGCACCCCTGGAGTGCAACATTGGCTGGGATTTTATGACATCTGAAAATACCATTACTTAGCTACAACTCATTCTGATCATTTTGAAAATGGGAGTGCGGCCTTGCTATTATTTCAGAAAACATTACTCTCCGTAGTTAGTCTTGTTTCAAAACAGAGTCAAAATGACTCCCTTCCTGGAATTCTCCCTCTCCTACCATCAAACCACATTTGAACAGTGGGGAAATTTGCTCTTGAATTGCAAAATAAACTTCCCGTCCATTTGTAAATTTCAGTGGAAGGACTGATGAGATCTGACAAATAGTCTTTTCCCCGTGCAGTTTTGAAAACTCCTAGTGTTCTACCCTCCCGCCTCCCCGCACGTTTGGCAGGGGCTGTTAATATCAATCCCATTATAAACCTCAGCTTTTTTGGAGAGCTGTTAGCTCAGTTTGCATTTTCCTGCTAATTTGTACTGTTTGATGAACGTTATGTGTTCGACACTTGTGGTTTTCTTAAGCCGACCTCCGAACAGCAGCAGGATACACAATGTTATTTTTCAAAACTGCTTTGCTTCCTCTTTCCCTGCTTTGAAAATGGGCTCAATGTATCAAGTACAGGGATGTTAAAAAAGCACATCTCTTCTCAGGGTACGAGCAAAAAAAGGCAGAGAGTACAAAGTTTTAGAATGGGGATTCCTCCCCCTCCTCCTTGTAAAAGCGGCAGGAAATGTTTCGCGTTCCTCCTCTGAACCCTGTAGATGGAGCCCTTCCACAAAGCACTCGCCACATCTTGAACACGAATTGACTTCCCTTTAGGTTGATGATGATTGATTGTGTTGTTTTCTTCATTACTTTAAACCTAATCAGTGCTTGGTGTAATTTGAGTAATGATAGCTCATTATTGGCGATTGTGAAGTTTAAGGCTTTCCTCATTTTACCTCAGAAGGCACTCAGTTGGGAGAAGAGGGTGCCTCCCTATTTTGACAGAGATCGGAATGATGGGGTGTGTGCATGGGAAGGGGGGGTGGGGGAAGCTTGTTGATGTTCGGGAAACATTAATAGCTTTGTGGAATTTTTATCACGGTGCGCTTTTTTCCTGGCAAAGACTTGCTCACTTCCTCATAAGATCAAACTGGCTACATATGAGACAGTCCCCCCCTTTCACCAGAAGCTCTTCCACCCCCCTCCGCATTCTCACTACATTTTCTTAACTCCAATAAATCACTCTTGTTTCTTAATGCACACACCCTGATGAAGTGAGATGAATGTGGTTCCATTGCGGGAGGCGGGGGGGGGGCGGGGAGAGACTCTTGTAAAAAGATAATAAACAAGGATCACAGAGGGGTGAATTTTATTTTATTTTTGCATATCTGTCTATAGCTGAATTAGATATAAATCAATCTATCTATCTATCTATCTATCTATCTATCTATCTATCTATCCATTCATCTAATTAACAAATTGTGCTGCATTCTTTACTATTTTAAAATAATGCTTTCTTGCTGGAGGGACATGGATTTTCAGGATCTAAACTTGTGAGAAAAGCACCAGACTGAGGCAGTATAGTCACCTCTTCCTCTTAAAAAATGAGCATTGTAAAATGGGGAACTGTGTGTCCCAACTAACAATCCCTGTCAATGACTTTTTATGTGTTACATAAAATATCAGTTTGCATCGACAAAGGTGTGTGAGCGTTATTGCCTTTGAATGCTGTTTTTTTTTTAAAAAAATAAATCTGTGGCTCTGGAACTCATAAGAGTTTCTCTTTCTGTCTCTTTGATGCTCATCTCTTTACTTGGTCCTAGGAATTTTATGGCCGCCACTTATTTGGGACCAAATAGGTTCCATGTCTACCACATCCCTTTTTAATGGCGGAGGGGAAACACCAGGAATTAACAGATGTGTAACGTAATTTTCCCTGATAAGCTGGGAGTGGTGGGAAATCTAGGCTTGGGGGAGAAAATTGATTTATTTTGCATTTGAACAAATTTGCACTTTTTGAAACCATATGTGAACTGAAACAAAGCCATCCTTCAAAATTTACACTTCTCTGAATTTTGCCGTAGAGTTCTCCAGCCAAGTTATGTGCAAAAAATATGCATATACTATGACAAAGTGTACACGTGTGTATATTAGTGAAAATAACATACAAGTTTGCATTAGAGAAAACTGCTTTATAAAAAAATTGTATATTAGGTGAAATTTCACACAAACTTGTGTATAGCATGGAAGCACACCTATGCTGACAAACGGTCACTAAAATGCTGACAAATTTTCGTGAAGATTTTCTAAATGGCAAATTGCAAATAAATAAATAAATAAATAAATAAATAAATTGTGGAAAACGGAATTTAAGATTAGAAAAAGGAGAAACCAAAACTGACAGATCCATCTCTGCCTAGGGGAACCTGAGCAAAATTTATTTTAGGACAACGATTCAGTGAGCATATTGATATTGATTCTTTATTGTGTCTAGAGTATATATTTTATGGGACAGGCACCGTGTGTAGTGTTCTCTATTTTCATTTTTGGACAGTGCGACCTTTGGCTTGTGCATTGATAAGCTCTGGCAGATGGTAAAAATGTAGCCATAGCTTTCTTTATTGCTGTGGTGTCAGTTAAAATGGAGACAATGCAATCCTTGTAACTTACAAAGGCCCTTATACAGTACATGCTATGCTTTGGTAGGGAATCTCAGCCCTAAGGGCTAAATATGGCCCTCCAGTTTTCTCAGTCTGGCCCTCAGAAGACTCCCCAAGACACACCTCACACCAGCTGTGCTTCGCACACTCCTACTTATGCTTGGCTGGGATGTGTCCTTGAACTCTGATCATGCCCCTTGCTTGATTGGATGGAGGACAGAGAGGGGTCGAAACTAGCTTAGTGCACAAAGTCAAAATTTATATTAGTTGCTCCACCCACTTTTGCCTCTGGCCCTGCCCACCAGTAGCATGTATCCCCCCCCCCACTGCCCCCAGTAAGGTTGCCCATGAGGAAATATACACCACCCCTTGATTTAGGGCAGCCTAATTTTCAAAATGATGTTTAGAAAAAACAGGACATGAAATCAAAAACTCTCCTGCCCCCCATGAACTGCAAATCCATGTCTCCTGAATCCTATATATCTGAATTAGTTTGCACCTTGATGCTTTCATGTCACCACCTGAATAATTTTTGCTTCTCGTTCTTCTATTCTTAAATTCATCTGACCAAAATTTTCATTTTTTTAAAAAATTATCAAGCCAATCATCAACATTTTAGAGTGAATTTCTCCTAATATGCA
Source organism: Podarcis cretensis (assembly GCF_951804945.1). Classification (NCBI taxonomy): domain Eukaryota; kingdom Metazoa; phylum Chordata; class Lepidosauria; order Squamata; family Lacertidae; genus Podarcis; species Podarcis cretensis. Next base: position 23,863,143 of record NC_137183.1, read on the forward strand.
ATTTTTTCTCCTTTTCCAGTTTCGACAAAACTGCACATTTTTTTGCAAGCAGCTTTCCCAAATACAACACATTTTTGTTTTTGTTTTTACTAATATAGGCATTTATTTGCATACTTTAACCTATCACATGCAATTTCCTACACATTACTTGGCTGTAGAATCGCACGGCGAAATTTGGAGAAGTGATAATTTCCAAAGGCTGCCTTATGTTTCGCTTCATGCATTGTTTTGCAAAGTGAAACTCAGTAAGTTTGCCTTTAAACATGAACTGAGTTGCATTTCTCTCCCTTTGTCTACAAGAATCACATCATAGGAACCTCAATTTATTTTGCTGCAAATTAGCACAGTGAAGACTTATTTGTTTGTAACTCCACACAAAGAATTTTTGCAGCTGGAGGGTTAGAGGGATAGGGACTCTCTTTCTCTCACTCACTAAGCAGACATATCCAAGTGAAGCGCTCCCGTATCCATGGAGGGCTCAGTAACAGAGGTGCCTTCACTTGAAGAGGTTGCGTGTAACCTAGCAGGGATGATCCAACCCAGCCTCAGGGCCAGGCTCAGTGAATATGGTACAAATGATAGAAAACACCATAATAACAGGCTAGGCATTTGCTGGAGCGGGCAAGAGATCTCATTTGCTTAAGTTAGACCAAAGCACTCCATGCATATAAATCACACCCTTCTTTTCTTTTCGCTATTCCCCCCCCCCCCCCTTGAAAAAAATAACATCACTGGAAAGAGTCTGTCCTAGGATGACTGAGCAAGTAAAGCAAAATACATTCTGATACTCTAACATCACAATAATGCGATCATTTGGATTCATACTGAGAACAGTAAAAACAATATGCTTTCTGATTAAATTATTCACGCTCGTAGCTTTTAAGTTTCAATTATAGATATCAACAATATATGCAAGAAGCAGGGAGCATGGGAAATGCAAGCATTTTCTCGCAGAGTTATTCAAAGCAGTCAAGTTTGTTGAAACATTTAAAAAAGAAGATACGAATTTGTAGACAAAAATTAACATCAAGCCTAAAGTAGGAGGCAATGTTGCAACTTTTTAAATTTTTGCCTTCAGGTTTTCTTAATCTCATGTATTGTACTGTTTTGATCTACCACCACCATAATCTTATTCTTTTTTATTACAGATTCCTTTACCTGCTTGCAAGGAGTTGTCTTTTTCCTTAGTAATCTGATTCCTTTGATTGCAGTGTGAAATGATACTGTCCACCTTACCATTTCAAGACTAAATATCAGTTAGTTGAGTAGCAAGTGTATTTTGGGCCGGAGTTGCTACCTGGGGCTCATGTTGTAGCTCCTTCCCCAACCCCCAATTTTTTTCTGCATGCTCCCACATGATGTTATCATTCCATCACTATTCCGGAATATTGGAGCCATCAATCTGACCTGACCAGAAGTAGAGATGGAGGAGAGTTTTGATTCAGTTTGCATTTTAAAGTCGATCTGCCTAAACTGCACTTTCTGAAACCAGTGAACTGAAACACCATCCTTCGAAAATCACGTTTTGCCAAATTTTGCAATGCAGTTCTCCAGCCAGGCAGTGTGTATAAAAATAGACGGTGTAAAGCTTGCATACAAATGCATATACTTGTGAAAATTAATAATAATAATAATAATAATAATAATAATAATAATAATAATAATGCATTCACCCCATGCCTTCAAAATGCATTTAAGGCGAAGACACAAGATTTACCCACCCGGGAAGAATGGCAGATGGAGCTGATGGACTATATGGAATTGGCGGAAATTACTGGCAGAATCCGAGACCAGGGAGAAGAGTCGGTGGAAGAAGATTGGAAAAAATTTAAAGATTATTTACAGAAATATTGTAAAATTAATGAGCTTTAGAAAAATGGTGGAATGAAGTTATATGGCTTTGGCAGAAATGTTATAAGGAACTAGGTACAGATGGATTGTTAATGTATGAAAGGGGAAAAAATAAGGTTAGAATATGTTAAGATTAATTACAGGACAGAAAACAGAGGAAGATGGAAAGGAATTGCTGAAACAGTTAATTGAAGTGGAATACAAAAAGGGAGGTGTGAGGAAGTCAGTGAAACAAGTGAATGAAAGCTAAGATTGAAAATATTGGAAGTGTTTTTAATTGTTTTTGTTTTGTTTTGTTAATTCAATGTTTTACGTAGTGTTTTTGTTTTTGTTTTTGTATTGTATTATATTGATTTGTTTTAATTTTCTTTCTTTCTTTTTGTAATCTTTAAACTCTTAATAAATATATGTATTTTTTAAAAAATCAAAATGCATTTAAGGCACATGGCAGCCCACAAAAAAATCCTGGGAGCTGTAGTTTGTTAAGGGTGCTGGATATTGTCCCCCTGTGAGAGCTTAAACTACAGCTCCCATGATTCTTTGGGGGCAAGGCACGTTCTTTAAATGTGCGTTAAAGGCATGGTCTGGGTATGACCTGGGTCCCTACTCGGGTTCATGACAGCATACGTGACGGTATGTTTGCCCACACAACTGTTTACACCAAAACGATCTTCATCAAGAGGATTCCTTTGATGTGAAGTGACCCTCCTTTCAGCAGAGGTGGGAAGAAAGTGTAGGTGTGATGGGAAGGAGGTAGGAAACCCCAGGACACTCCACAATTAAGGTGGAACAAACTGCCACAACCAGCGCTTGGCTAATGACACATTTGTCAGCTCGGTTTGTTTTCGAGGTTACGTCCCTGGCATTTTCCCTCCCCCTGTGACTCAGCAAGCGGTAATTGTTGTAAAGATATTTGTCACTTTAGTCTTTGTTTCCATAGGAAGACATCTCTGTCAAGGATAATTAAAGCCTTTCTCCGCATCTATCGTAAAGTCAAGAAGGTCTGCTCAAAAATGTCCCTCAAATCAAGGGGGAATGAAGTCTTCAGGCGTCTCTGCATTGACAGTCACTACTCTGCCTCCATGTACATTTCTTCCCTCTCTCTCTCTCTCTCTCTCTCTCTCTCTCTCTCTCCTGACACTTGAACTTTTTAGTTGCTGTTTCGGCAGATGTGATGGAATTGGTTATGGAAATATTTAAAATTGCCTTGCAGTTTTAAAGGGGATCAAGGGTGGAGATGACCCCTTTTTCAGACCATGGGCCACATTCCCTCATGTGGGCACATGTTGGTGTGGGAGCAGACCAAAGTGGATGTGGCCAGGGGTAGGGACACTGGATAATTCCAGTGGAAAAAGAAATGGGAGTGGAGATTGCTGGTGTTTGCTTATTCACCCCAAGCCAAGGATGGAAATCAATCTGTTGAATATGATTGGCATTTGCTGTTCATAGAATTGTAGAGCTGGAAGGGACCCCAAGGTTCATCTAGTCTAACCCCCTGCAGTGCAGGAACATTGTTGCTTTCAGTCCACAAATGCTACATAATCAATATACATTTAACCCATTTGCATTATATTTGCTTTGCACTGAAACGAATGGGGTGGAATAACATAATTACAAAGTAGTTTACATAATTATGTAAGTTATGTAATTCTGCCATAGCGGACAGCAAGGTAAGTAATGTAGCTTTGGATGGAAGATGAACTGCAGAACGAAAACAGCGCCGCATTCGATGAAAATGTTAGAATGGAAAACGATGCCTTCTTACATCTGCAGACAGAGGCAAAAGTGGATAAAATAGTGGATAGTTGGAGTTCTCACCCACATATTTTTCCAGAAGGTGCAGTGGATGTCTGGTTGTATTAAAATTAAATTTCTGTGAATTTCAGTGTGTATTAACCAGATCTGTACCTCGTAGACTGAGGAACGGATTGGAATGTAAATTATCCTTGGATTTCACACTGAATTTTGTTCTCGACTCCAGAAATGTACCAAAAAAACATTATTATATGCATTTTATCCTAAAGTAAATTTACAAATGTGTAGATTGAGATAAAATACATATATGAAAATGTAAGAAAATAAACAAGCAATACGTAATGAAACAGATGGGCATTTAGGCAATATTTAAATACAATTTCCCCTGCAGTTTTTTTAAATGAAAAATTCAGAAACTGGATGGAATAGTCTTATGCCTGCAAAATCGATACAGTCCAAAAATCAAGTGACCCATCCATCCCTAACTCACAATGAGCAAGAATAGGTAGGAAGAGGCAAGCATATCTCCCCTTCACAATCCCAATAAAAATGGGTTGTAGCCTATGCAGCACTAACTTAAAGTCACTTCTCAGGATACTTGTTGCTCTGGTGGAATGCTCTTATTGTGCAAGGCAATACACATGTACATTACCAAAGATGTTATGTGCAATGGACTGAACAACAAGTATGAGCTTTCACTAGCTTTTGTGGATTTCTTTGTTTCACAACCTATACATCTGTACTAGTAGGCAGAAAATGTTAGATTCACTAGTGACCACTACCAGAAAGAAGCATCCCTAGTAAATATGGGAGGCTGGAACATGCAGCTGCCCCAGGTCTAATGGACAGTTCTCTGCATTCACCTATCCTTTTAGTATCTTCATTCTACACCATCTGTCTGTGGGTGCTTTTAGTCTCCTCTTCCATCCCACGGCAAGTGCATTTCACGTGAAGGTCACACTGTGCCAAGCTGTTGCCAGGTGGCACTGACACCATAAGAGGAAAAATGAATTAAGATGTTTTTAGCGATTGGACTAATCTATTCTGGGCTTGCAAATACAATTACGAGCTTCTCAGATTTGCATGGTTATTGCAATGTGTGATCATAAAGGGCAGAGTTAAGGTTGTAAGAGCGTCTTAATGGCTCATTTATGTGTTGTAATGAATTCAGTTTTCTTTGAAGTTCTAACCTTAACTTTGAATTCTGCATCATTTAATGTACAGTGCTTGGTTCTAATGAGAATACTCCTGTAACAGAGTTCCCCCATAATTATGGCAATGTCGTCTCTCCCCCTTGTCCTCAAGAGTCTTGCCATGTCTTCGGATGCTAATGAAAAGTTGGTTTTTTGCTGAAGGAGATGAGACATTTGTTTGAAATAAAGTCACCTTTAGTTATCTTTGTTTCAGGTTGGGGAAAACAAATGTAACTCCTTGATTTAGGATCTTCTTTTAGGGACAGGGAGAAATTCGATTTAGTTCATATACTGGCTCACACATTGAGGCTGAGCGGTAAGTACACAGAAACACAAGAGCTTGCATCCTGTTCTCCCAGCAGCCAACCTCTGTTTCAGTTTCTGCTTATTGTTTTGGAAAGCAGGTAGAGTTGCCTTGAAATGCAAACTGAACAATTTCCTCCCTCATCCCCAGTCCAAGCTTTTCATTGTTGTGACAAAATGCCCAGTTCTACCAAGACAATAGGTTCCTGGGTTCCTCAATGTTTTAAAGAGATCTCTCCCACCAACAATTCTCACTCAGAGCCTGTTGCAGCCAGAATGTCAGGACACAAAACGTGAAGAATAAATAAAATAAATATAGCCTCCATCTCCTGATGCTACCACAGCTGATCAGATCGAATGCTCCTGGGTAGGAGCCGCAAGCTTCGACTAGTTCTCTTGATGCATATCAGCTTGGAGATTCCTAGATTTTCTGCTTGTCTGTTTTTTCTAAAAAAAAAAAAAAGAAAGAAAAATTTTCTGGCTGCTTCCCAGAGGTCTGCTTATCAGTTTAATCAACAACTCGGTTAATGTCGTTTAAATGTTAAATCAAACAAACAAAATGCTAAGCTCAATCTGGTAGTCAGGAGCAAAGTATGTGTCCCCTCTCCAACCTCAGTGCTTACGTTCCCAGGATCTCTATCTGAACTTTCGGGCTGGAGCAAGGGGTGGGGGGAAGCGTATGAAACTCTGCAACGCTCCCAAAATTGTTTTGATTAGCAAAACTGTTAGCCAGCCTTCTGGCCTGATCCCTGCTTGATTGACTTCTGAGGTAAAGTTGAAGCTGAGAAACACTCAGCAACCACCAAGGTGTACAATGCGATGGCCCCTGGAGGATTCAAGCATCTCCAGTAACTATTTCCAAATGGTGCTCTGTAGTTAACCCTCCTAAAAATGCGAGCTGCTTCAACAGGTGGAAGCAGTTTAGTGCCACATATCTTCTTTGTCAGGTTGGGGAAAGAGGCTCTTGAATCATGAGCACTGTGAAGTATAGTAAATGTCACTTACCCAAATTGCAAAATATGATGTTCATTGGTAGGCTAGGCTGAGGGACTATCGTGGTTCTGGCAGCACTGAATACCTTCCCAATTGGGGATAGCATTGAATGACCTTCACATTTTTTTAAAAAATAATAATAAGAACCCTGTGACTTTGTTTGCTGCACACCTGAAGTACACTCAACGAAGCTGGAACTGCCAATCAGGATCTAATAATATGCAAGGGGGTGGATAGATAACTTCCATTAGGTATTCATTTGCATTAGATAACAATCTATCTAACCATGTAGGAGCTGGATTCTATCCTTCATTCCTTAGAAGACTGAACTTGTGCCATACTAAAAACCATACTCCAAATTCTCTGTTTTCTTCCTTTGCAATATATTCTGCTATTTTTCTCCCTCATTCTCAGGGTGCCTTAAAGTGTATCTAGATTTTCTGTGGCTGGAGGATAGCTCAACAGCTAGAATACTATATGTACAGAAATGAAAAGAAGAGAAGGTTCCAACAAAGGAAGAGTGGCTTTTGAAAGTAATAGGCTATGCAGAAATGACAAAGTTGACAGTGAAATTAAGAGATCAAAATGATGAACTTTTTATAGAAGAATTGAGGCCTTTCATGGACTAATTTAAAAAACGCAGTCAAATGAAATCACAGGCAAGATTTGAGATAAAAGCAAAATGATAAAATAATTGTAACAGAGAAACTTATTCTAATAGATAAAAAGGTGAGGGTAGAAAGTTAACTTATGAAACAATGTATTTGATTTGAAGGTTATTGTGAAAATGTTTGAAAACTTTAATAAAAAATTATATCTATAAAAGAAAGTCCTGATAGCTGCTGTTCAGAGCTTCACCACTAGTGGTTTTCATTTAAAATTTGGGGGACAGAAGAGATTTGACACCATTAACTCTGACACATGGGCATCTCAGTGCATGCCACAAATCTTCTTAAAGCTCTCTCCTCCAAACAAGTGCCCCTGGTTCAGTATTGTCTGCACTGACTGGCAGCAGCTCTCCAGGATTTCAAACAGGAAAGAAGAAGAAGAAGAAGAAGAAGAAGAAGAAGAAGAAGAAGAAGAAGAGTAGTAGTAGTAGTAGTTTGGATTTGATATCCCGCTTTATCACTCCCCTTCAGGAGTCTCCAAGTGGCAGACATTCTCCTTTCCCTTCCTCCCCCACAACAAACACTCTGTGAGGTGAGTGGGGCCGAGAGACTTCAGAGATGTGTGACTGGCCCAAGGTCACCCAGCAGCTGCATGTAGAGGAGCGGAGACGCGAACCCGGTTCCCCAGATTACAAGACTACCGCTCTTAACCACTACACCACACTGGCTCTCCCAGCCTAACCTGAAGATGCTGGGGGTTGAGCCTAGGACTTTATGCCTGCAAAGCTGATGCTCTACTTCCCATGTGCTGTCATAGCACCTTTTCCATAGAAAACAAATTGCCTCAACTTAGAAACCTAGATGTCATGGAGAAGGGGTTTTAGTCTTTTTCCTGGTATGCTATTTTCTATTTCCAGGGATCCCCCCTCTTTTTGATATGGAGGGGCACTCTGTCATACGTTCCCCCGTCTGCAGTCATAAATCAAGACCCAGTTTTACCATGACGTTCACCCAGCTCCTCACAAACACCATCAACTCGGGAACCCTCACCTCTGACCAACCCCAGCACCCTTTCCTAGCAACGTGGAGGCTTGGCATTTCTCTGGAACCTAGCAGTGTTCCCAGTCATCACATTGGATTGAATTATGTTTGAACTCTTCCTGAGGTCCCCTGCCTTGGAGCTGATGCATATAACCACATACAACTGGGTATTCTCTGCCCCTGCTGAGTCTGATATTTTTTTGCAGCAGCAATGCACATGCATATTGAGAAAGGATTTACCTGAAAGAGTGTGATTAGATAACCCATCTTATACTGAACATTAATTTATGGGTATAAGGCAAGTTCTTAAGGAGCCTCTTTAAAAAAAAAAAATCCATTCATTGCAACCAAGCTAATCATTTATATCAGTCCTTGTACTCTGGTAGTAAAATTCCATAATTCACTTCCCTTTAGGAGATAACTCTTTCTCGCAGCACAAGCCTTTGCTAGCACTCCATATATTATCATCAATACTAAAAGATACTGTTATTTTACACTAACGACATTATTCATCATGAGTCTAAGACGGCCTGAGCCTGTGGCTGCCACCTGTGATTCTAAATAATGTTGCTCTCTTTGTAGGTAAAGGACTGCTCCTTGCTCAGATTAAGATGCACACAAAGGAAAGCCAACTAGCAGAAGCTAGCAGGGTCCTGAGCTTCATTTGTGCTCCATGTTTCTCTATCAGGGTTTGCAGGGCGTAACGTGGGATCATAAGTTTACATCCTAACCCACAGAAGCTCACCTGCTCACAACTAGCGAAACGGTTGTGTTGGATTCCATATGGCGCAACCAGTGGCGTAGCGTGGGTTACCAGCACCCGGGGCAAGGCAAGTAATTTGCGCCCCCTAACCCATGGATTTGCGCCCCCTAACCCGTGGATTTGTGCCCCCTAACCCGTGGATTTCCCTAACCCCCAGATGTTGCGCCCGGTGCGGCCGGCCCCCCCTGCACCCCCCACGCTGCGCCACTGGGCGCAACCATTATCCTTGCCCTTTTTCTAGCGCAACTGCTATTGTGCCGGTAGTCAGACAACTTTCAATCTGAGCCAAATTTGTTGCTCCTTTTACAATAACAGGTATGGTAGTTACATCATCTAGTGATGGTATATATAATATCATTTATTATTTTTGGGATTTTTGTTATTTCTAAAAAGCTCAAATATGACTGGCAATAATAACGGGGAAATCTACTCAGTGGGAGGTTAAACCACAGAGCCTAGGACTTGCCGATCAGAAGGTCAGCGGCTTGAATCCCCGTGACGGGGTGAGCTCCTGTTGCTCGGTCCCTGCTCCTGCCAACCTAGCAGTTCGAAAGCACATCAAAGTGCAAGGAGATAAATAGGTACCGCTCTGGTGGGAAGGTAAACGGCGCTTCCATGCACTGCTCTGGTTTGCCAGAAGCGGCTTAGTTATGCTGGCCACATGACCCGGAAGCTGTACACCGGCTCCCTCAGCCAATAAAGCGAGATGAGCGCCGCAACCCCAGAGTCGGCCACGACTGGATCTAATGGTCAGGGGTCCCTTTACCTTTACCTTACTACTCAGTGGGAGGTGCTATAAGACAGTAGGAGAGCATATAGCTTTGCCTGTAGAAGGTCTCAGGTTCAGTCTCAAAGGATCTCTGGTCTGGACTAGAAAGAACTCAACTGGAGTCCTTGGACAACCATATTAGACTATGCTGATTAGGACAGAGCCATGGCTTGACTCAGCATGAGGCTCAGTGGCTGTGGTTCAGTGGTGAACCCCAGGCTTTACATGAAGAAGGGTCCAGGGTTAGCATCTTAGGTAGGACTGAGAGAGACCCCTAACTGAAACCCTGGATAGCTGTTGCTAGTTGCTGGAGACCACACTGAGCTCGAAATCACTGTTATTGAACCTTGGGTCCCCTGATATTGTTGAATAACAACTCCCACCATCCCCGGCTAGCTTAGTCTACAATGACTGTTAACAGTTCCCTGGTATTTCAGACAGGACATCCCCAGCCTTACCTGGAGATGCTGCATATTGAACCTGAGGCCTTCTGCATGCACAGCAGATGTTCTATCACTGAATTATGGCCCTTCCTGCTTCCTGCCTCATTTCTTTATCTCCTCTCAGTCCCCTGTAGCTAAGATGGCACCAGCATCTGGGGCCATTTCTGTTGTTGTGACATTTTCAATGTGAACAAGTAATTTAGCTGAACGTTTTTTGTTGTTTTCCTCCCCCCCTCCCCTGCATGCCTTATATGCTGAGTTTAAAACCCATTAGCATAGAAGGTGGTGGGGGTGGGGGAGGAGAGAGAAAGGAGCAGATGCAGAGCAAGGAATTCCTTAAGGGAGTCCATATTTTTACATATTTTGTAGGAAGGGAACTGTTGTTTCCCAGATGGTATTATTGAGCTAATACTGGTGAGTTTGCTTCCTGATAACGTAACCCCCTTCCCAGTTAATTGTGTTCTATTTAGTGACAACGGAGACATTGTTGGGTATATACACTGCACTTTTAAAGGGATTGTGTCTGAAAGATGACTGCTTTGACTTGCTGGACTCATCAAAGAGTTATGCAAGGATATTCTTTTTTTTAATCCTTCCATCTTTTAATTTACAAGGACAGCTGCCAGGCTCCCATCCCCAACACAATGACAGTGATTCTTACTTGTAAGTAAGGAGGAGATCTTTATAGTCTAATAGTGATACAGACTCAACAAAGCACAAGATAAAGAAGTCAAGATTCCAAGGTAACTGAGTAAGGCAAGATTTTCACAACTGCACAGATGCTTTGAAGATGTCTCAACAGGTTGACATGCCCCTCCTGCAAAACTTTAAAAATGAGGTGGGGCAAGCTCACACATGGGCCTCTCTCACCCTATCATAGGAGCCAATCTCTGAATTTTGCAATATAGTTTTCTGCACAAAAAATGTACCAAGATGTGATTTTTTGGGAAAGCACATACAGAAATAACCTGAATTTTTGTGCATTGAAAAAATATATATCACAAATTGATGTAGAAATGGGACTGGAACCTGACAGGAACTGGAGATAGACAGATCCAGGTATCCCTATGAGGATGGGTCTAGTTCTCAAAATGCTAAAGTTCTTCTCTGATCTTAAATATACCCCATACAATGAAACCATCCAATTTTTTTTTAAAGCAACCAAGTGTGTTTAAATAATAAAAAGTATATCATTGTTAATGGTTAAAAGTTCAATGGCATTCCTTCCACTATAGAGCTGTCTTTAACATTTAGATCTTTGCAAATGGTCTGCGATTGACTCCCCAGTGAGACTGCCTTGTTCTTACTGTTGGAGAAGGGAAAATTAAATTCAATATGTTTGGACACAGGAAGCAGTGGTTTAAGATAAACTTTGCTGCCTAGACATTCCTGCTTGCCAAAGAAAGGGTGAATGTTGTGTCCATGTAGAGACAGCACAGCTGGATCGATGGTGAGAGATGGATTCTGTCTGGAATGGAAGGCCAAGAGGAAGCCAAGTTCATGTTGTGGGTGTTGCCAGTTTGACTTACAGCAAATATGTGCTGTTAACTAGAGCAGCTGCATGAAGAATATGGATAGGGGAGAAATTCAATTCAGCTCGCATGTAAAGGTGAACCTCACTATTTTACACATTAGGAAACAATGGAAGAACCAAGGCACACTCAGCCTTTGAAATTCGCACTTCTCTGAAGTTTTCAGTGCATTTCCTGAGCCAAGTAACATGTACAAAACTTAATATACAGAATAAACTGCACTTTAAAATAGATACATTAGTGAAAATAAGATACAAATTGCTTTGTGTATATGCATGTATTGGGGAAAATATGCATATTAGGCAATAATTGCACACAACTATATATATTAAGAGAAAATCAGTGAATATATATATATATATATATATATATATATATATGGAAGAAATGTAGAGAAATGAACTTAAGACTGAAAGAATGAGAAACTGTGAGAAACTGAGTGACAGATTTCTCCAATCACTGCCTATAGACTGAGGGAAACTTGTTGCCATGTAAAACAACAACATTTCCCCAAAATCTTTCCCCCTACCACCATGAAAGGGTTGGAATTTCTGTTGCTTTGGGGTGAGCAAGACAGAAAAAAACTTCAAAAATGGGTTCAGGGGTTACTTGGATGTAATATAAGAATAGTGGAGGGTTTCCTTTATCCACTTTAAAACATGTATTACTCTTTCCATTTGCACTGACATGCTTTCTTTTCCTAGAGTCTGTAACAGAAAGATTCCCCAGAATGCACTTTGTAGTATAGCATGTTCCCAGGTACTAGGAATACTAGGGAAAGGCTGTGGCTCAGTGGTAGAGCATCAGCTTTGTACATAGAAGGTCCCTGGTTCAGTCCCTGGCATTCCCAGGAAGGGCTGCGAAAGACTCCCGGTTCAAAACTATGGAGAGCCACAGTCTCTCAGTATCAACAATACTGAACTAGATGGACCAAAGGTTTCTGACTCAGTGTGAGGCAGCATCCTAAGGAGCTGTCTCATCCTGAAGGAGCGTCTCCACCCCCATCGTTCTGCCCGGATGCTGAGGTCCAGCGCCGAGGGCCTTCTGGTGGTTCCCTCACTGTGAGAAGCAAAGCTACAGGGAACCAGGCAGAGGGCCTTCTCGGTAGTGGCACCCGCCCTGTGGAACGCCCTCCCACCAGATGTCAAAGAGAAAAACAACTACCTGACATTTAGAAGACATCTGAAAGCAGCCCTACTTAGGGAAGTTTTTAATGTGTGACATGTTAATGTATTTTAATGTTTGTTGGAAGCCGCCCAGAGTGGCTGGGGAAACCCTGCCAGATGGGCGGGGTACAAATAATAAATTATTGTTATTATTGTTATTATTGTTATTATTGTTATTATTGTTATTATTGTTATTATTGTTATTATTGTTATTATACCAAGCCAGACCATTGTCCCATCTATTTCACTACTGCCTACACTGACTGACAGTGGCTCTCCAGAATTTCAGACACAGAGTCTTTCCCAGGGACTGAACCTGGCATGATCCTGCTTGAAATTTATATGGGCCCTAGAATTAAGCCCTTTTCACTATTGGGCATGTGTGTGTATTATACCGTTTTCATGGTGTGTTTGTTTTGGATGGACGGAGCAATGGTGGGAAATGGGGGATTAGCCTTTGTCCTGGCAAAGTGGAAGGTTCTCTCCTGCAAGGGGCAGGTGCGTGTCAGGAAAGGCAAAGAGATTTATAACCAAGCTCAATGAAGTCAGCCTCAGAGTATCATTCCAGTATATTTCTAAGGAGACGCTCAGGAAGAGATTTAAGTGGCACTTAATGGCCCTCCACCTACGAGCCTCGCTGTCAGGAGGTGCTAAATTAAAATGACGTACGCTGGAGCTTTGAACTTGGGGATTGGCTGCTGGGGCTTTTTACTAACGTCCCGAGAAAGTCATCTCAAGTTCACGGAGGCTTAATTAAAATGCAAGGAGGTGGACACTTGGTGAACTCAGCTCTCCCCTCCTCACCCATTCCCCCTCCCCAAGCCCTCCTGACCTATCCTCCTCTCAAAAGCAGACAATATCATTTTCTTAAGAACACAGACCTGCATCTCTGGATCAATCCAAGGATAGAGTTAGCTCACCATTCTGTCTTCATCTGTAGCCAACTGTGTGGCTTTGGAAGCACACACTTAATAAGGTGGCCTTCGCTCTGTTGCTACATTATAGTCAGAGGCAAACTGCTTTTGTACATGGAGGTTTTCTCTGTTGTTTGACCTTATCCTGCTGCCAATCGGCTTCATTAGCTAACCTGAAAAGGTAGAATTACTTTATTTTTATTTATTATATTTATACTTCACCTTTCATCCAAGGTTCACAAGATGGTATGCAAACTCCTCCCCATTTTATCCTCGCAGCAACCCTATGAGGTTTGGGAGAGACTGACTGGCCCAAGTTCACCCCATAAGTTTCATGACCGATTGGGGTTTTGAACCTTGGTCTCTTACGTCCTAGTCTTGCACTGGAGGGAAAACATAAGCACATGACCAAAGGTTGCACAACAAGAACCAGCTATTGCGCAACAAGCTTCTGCACTTGAAAGAGTTGCATTGGATTCCTTTGTTGCACAGCCTTTAAACTCTGCCATGCACTAGCACAAAGACTCTTGCACTGGGAGACCAGAAAACATTGGCTGCGGTCCTGTATTTTTAAGTCACTGGGCAAGGAAGAAACCTAGAAGACAACAACAGCAACAGAACAGCCTGCTGGACCAGGCCAATGGCCCCACTAGTCCAGCATCCTGTTTTCACAGTGACTACCCAGATGCCTCTGGGAAACAATCAAGAAGGATCTGAGCATAATAGCACTTTTCATCCCCGTGGCTTCCAGCAACTGGGATTCAGAAACATTACTACCTCTGACTGTGGAGGTGGAGCACAGTCGCCCTAGCTAGTAGATATCAGCAGCCTTATTTTCCACGAATATGCCCAATTCTCTTTTAAAGTCAATCAAGGAGGTTCTAACAGCTCCTCTAGCTTGTCCTGGCCCTGGGAGGCATAGCAGCTTGCTCCTGCAACCTGTGATTCAACAACAACAACAGCTCCATCATTTATTTTCCCAACACAATGTGATTCATTCAGGTTTTGTGTGGATCCTGGTTAAAACAACAACTCTGTGTGTTCAGTTTGACCAGAGGCTATTCCAGTGTGTACTGGGATCCAACAGGCAAGGCGCTGAACCTAATCTGGACTTCACTTGGATCTTCACAGAGAGGTAATCAGGGAAACCTCCCCCCACCCACCATAATTGAAAGCTGACTAAGAATGGTGAGCGAATCCAGAAAATCTTTCTGAGGTCCTCTCCCATCACCTGATGCAACTTTTTATTGTATTTACTTATTTAATTTGTATACCACCCTCCATCCATAGATCTCAGGGCAGTTCACAACATTAAAACAGTTCACAAGATTTAAAAACACAAAATGCATAATAAAAACAAGAACAAAAGCAAACCAATAACTCTTAAGCCATTTTTATTGTTACACCAATCCATAGGTGGTTTTTTTTTAAAAAAAAAACCAAGTTAACCACAAGAATCTAACAAAACTCACATCTGTTGGTAAAATCTTTGAAAGGTATCACACACAAGTCAATCCCAGCATCCCATATCAACTTACATATCCCCTCTTTTCTCGTCTTGGCATTCATATATATATGTAATACCTAATCACTCTATCACTCAGGAAATATTAGAAAGCTGCAGTTGGGATCCTGCACTGACCTCTAAGTGTTTTAAAGAAGATACTAGCAGGGAAACTACTAGAAAGAAATGAGGTGGGGGGAGAGGAAGAGTAAATGGTCTGTTTTATGTCAGTGTTTCAGATTACCCCAGAAGGAAAGAAACAGACATATTGGGGTTGGGTTTTTTTTGCTTCTGGGAAGCTGGCTTTGGAAGGTGGGCAAAGCAATGAAGGCATCAGTGAGGATGTCAATACTAGATCAAAGGGATTCACCAAGTCGGCCAACAAGTGAACAGAGGCTCTGGGGACACTTGCAAGATTTCCCCTTTGCTTGGGCTTGTTGCATGTCTTTGCAAACTGAAAGCAGGGCAGCCCCCTTCCTCATCTTTGCAGACCCCCAAATTATTATTATCATTAGTCTTAAGGCTATCTTAAAGAATGCAATAAAAACAAAGAAGTTAGATTTTAAAGCAATGCCTATTTCATCAGGAAACATAAATACTGCTTAAACGACAGAAAACCACTAAACAGGTTACAAAGAGACATTGGCATTAATACAAAAATATAATTTTAAACTCAGTTAAAACGATTTAGCCTCCCCCCCAGTTAATAAGCATTGCAATTCAAATGGTGTCCGTGCACTGTGTCATGTGATTGATTATGTGGGGTGGGACTTACTTGCCCCTCCCCCCATATTTTATTCAAGTTGGCATGCCTGATTAAAAGCACAGGCTGCATCCTAAGATATAGCCTAGTAATGGCCAGGGTAAAGAGGTGCATCTTCAGCCTGTGATAAAAGCTATACAAGGAAAGTTCTAGATGTACCTTTGTGGGGCAGGAATTCCACAGCTGCCTCAGAGAATGTCCTCTCTTGGGCTGCCACATTCCAAACTTCTGAGGGTGACAGAACTACCAAGAGGTAGTTCTGTAGGGATGTAACACCTGAGAGGGTTTGTAGGGAAGGAGGAACTCTTTCAGATATCTGGAGCTTATTTCAGATATTTGTATTATTTTTCTGGTGGCTATCCACCCTGAACATTACTGCATCATCATTTGGGGTGGGGGTGGGGGCACAGCAGCAACTAGAAGAGCAGCATTGCTGGTCATATGCTTTCTCTCAATTTTTTGTCCCCTCCAAAAACCACACAAATTGCTTCACGCACACCAGCACACACAAGTTTGCTGCCTGCAAGATTTGGGCTCAGCTGTGCTTTCAGCAGCTGCAAACAAGAAAAAGCTTTTGATATTTGTTCTCACCCTTGATGCAGAAGAGTCCACTGAGCTTCACCCCAGACTCTACCCTCGGTCCTCAGGGTGTGCATAAGGCCCCAAGGCTCTTCCTCATGACATGCAAAACATCTCAAGTAGAAAGCCAAGCATCCCCATAAAAAAAGACAAAAGAGGGAGAAGAATCCAAGAATGTCTAGGAACAAGTTCCCATGCCTGATGCCTAATTGACTGTCAATCAAAGTAGACACTTATGATATCCTAAGACCTTCCCCCACCACAATGCACCCCAACTTTAGAACTCAAAATTTCCCAACTCTGGTGCAGGCCTGTGCAAACCACCTCCAGTGTATTTTACTCCCCATGCTAAATGGGGGTGTTGGTGACAGGATTCTGTCCTATGTTTATGTGTTTGATTTAATCTTAAGCTACATGCAGCTGGAGGTGTTGTACTGACTAGTCCATTGATAAGCTCTCCATTGTCTCTCTTGCTCCCTCAGTTTTATGACCGGAGTGTTGTCTCTTCCTTCACACTGCACAAACCTTTAAAAGCAAATAAACAAAGTCTCCAAATCTCTCCAGAGCAATCAGAGGGCATTCTTTTTTATCTCCCTCTCTCCTGTCTACCCCTGCCCACGCATGTAATTTTTCCTGGATAAAGTTCACATCCAAAAGGCTCAATTTCAGTCCCCTTCCCTTTCGCCTTTCACTCAACTGCAGCCTCTTCAAAGAGAACTGAGGATAAAAGTCCAAGCCAGAATTCACACACTTGTGGGTGCTCTCTGGCCACCGTTTGATGTCACTCTGCTCACCTTCTGATGCTTTTCAGATCTTTGTCTTCATTACCCATTTGGGCTCCATTTCCCAGATTTTATCTGGTCAGAGCCCCTCTCTCCCACCCCCCCCCCCACCCTTCAGGCTCCATATCATCACTATATTGTTTGAATATCACTCTGTCAATTCTGTGTGTGAGATGCAGGAGGTTTAACACAGATGCTAAATTTTCTGGCAGAGCCACAATCTCAATTAAGATGAATGGCAGAATTCTTGAATCACAAATGGGCAAGGTTAATTTTATCCATGAATTTCAATGGGTCTACTCTAAGTAGGACTAGCAGTAGCTACAGCTCTTAGTCTTGTTTCTGCCTTCTCCTTCCCACAGTTATAAAGACCTCAGTGACTACATAAGTTTGTCCTTCTTGGTTCAGCTTTGCCTTATTTCGGGGTGAAGCTGCAATGACTGCTCCCCATATTAAATGGGGAGCACCCTTTGTTTGGTCGCGCGCAGCCTCCTGGACCCTATGTGGCACCATTAGCACAGGCTTGGCTTCGCCTCCCCCCAGGTGGGATACCTGGAGGTCTCCGCCTACCTCAGTCAGTTGCCCAATCCTGCCTGGGGAGGCGTTGCCAAGGTGATCAGGCCAGATTGGGGGAGGGACTGCCTGCCCACACAATAGGGGGAGGATCTTACCTGGGAATCGTCAGTTGGCTCCAGAGCTAATCCCATCCTACCCACCCTCAATTAATAATAATAATAATAATAATAATAATAATAATAATAATAATAATAATTTATTATTTGTACCCCGCCCATCTGGCTGGGTCTCCCCAGCCACTCTGGGCGGCTTCCATAAAAACCAAAAAGACACTAAAATATCACAGATTAAAAACTTCCCTGAACAGGGCTGCCTTAAGATGTCTTCTGAATGTCAGGTAGTTATTTATTGCTTTGACATCTGCTGGAAGGGCGTTCCACAGGGCGGGCGCCACTACCGAGAAGGCCCTCTGCCTGGTTCCCTGTAGCTTTGCTTCTCGCAATGAAGGAACCGCCAGAAGGCCCTCGGCGCTGGACCTCAGCGTCTGGGCAGAACGATGGGGGTGGAGATGCTCCTTCAGGTATACTGGGCCGAGGCCGTTTAGGGCTTTAAAGGTCAACACCAGCACTTTGAATTGTGCTCGGAAACGTACTGGGAGCCAATGTAGGTCTTTCAAGACTGGTGTTATGTGGTCTCGGTGGCCGCCCCCAGTCACCAGTCTAGCTGCCGCATTCTGGATTAGTTGTAGTTTCCGAGTCACCTTCAAAGGTAGCCCCACGTAGAGCGCATTGCAGTCGTCCAAGCGGGAGATAACCAGAGCATGCACCACTCTGGCGAGACAGTCGGCAGGCAGGTAGGGTCTCAGCCTGCGTACCAGGTGGAGTTGGTAGACAGCTGCCCTGGATACAGAATTGACCTGCGCCTCCATGGACAGCTGTGAGTCCAAAATGACTCCCAGGCTGCGCACCTGGTCCTTCAGGGGCACAGTTACCCTATTCAGGACCAGGGAGCCCTCCACACCTGCCCGCCCCCTGTCCCCCAAAAACAGTACTTCTGTCTTGTCAGGATTCAACCTCAATCCATTAGCCGCCATCCATCCCCCAACCGCCTCCAGACACTCACACAGGACCTTCACCGCCTTCACTGGTTCTGATTTGAAAGAGAGGTAGAGCTGGGTATCATCTGCGTATTGATGGACACCCAGTCCAAACCCCCTGATGATCTCTCCCAGCGGCTTCATATAGATGTTAAAAAGCATGGGGGAGAGGACGGAACCCTGAGGCACCCCACAAGTGAGGGCCCAGGGGTCTGAACACTCCTCCCCCCCCACCACTTTCTGAACACGGCCCAGGAGGAAGGAGCGAAACCACTGTATAACAGTGCCCCCAGCTCCCAGCCCCTCTAGACGGTCCAGAAGGATGTTATGGTCGATTGTATCAAAGGCCGCTGAGAGATCCAGCAGAACCAGGAAACAACTCTCACCTTTGTCCCTAGCTCGCCGGAGATCATCAACCAGCGCGACCAAGGCAGTTTCAGTCCCATGATGAGGCCTGAATCCCGATTGGAAGGGATTCAAATGGTCCGCATCCTCCAGGCGTGCCTGGAGTTGTTCAGCAACCACGCGCTCAATCACCTTGCCCAAGAAAGGAAGATTTGAGACTGGGCGATAGTTGGCCATACTGGCCGGGTCTAAAGATGGTTTTTTAAGAAGCGGTTTAATGACCGCCTCTTTCAGCGGATCTGGGAATGTTCCCTCACAGAGGGAAGCATTCACCACCCCGCAGAGCCCATCGCCCAGCCCTTCCCGGCTTGCTTTTATTAGCCAGGATGGGCAAGGATCCAGGAGACAGGTGGTTGGTTTCAAGTAGCCTGTCCACATCCTCGGGGGGTAACGGATTGAAATTGATTCCATGCAACTTGACCAGACAGAGCTCTAGCACTCTCCCGCCCCGGCACTGCTCCCACGGTGGTGTCTAGCTCCTTCCGAATATGAGTGATTTTATCTGCAAAAAACTTTGCAAAATCGTTGCAGGAGATCTTGGGGTCTTTACAAGGCCACGGTGGTAAAGGTGGTTCCGTTAAATTACGAACCACCTGAAAGAGTCTCCTGCTACTATTTTCTGCAGATGCAATAGAGGCGGTGAAGAAAGTCTTCTTCGCCGTCGCTATCGCCACTTGGTAGGCTCGACGTTGAGCTCTAACCTGTGTCCGGTCAGATTCGGAGTGAGTTTTTTGCCACCGACGCTCTAGCTGTCTCAGCGATTGTTTCATCGCCCTCAGCTCCGAAGAAAACCACGGAGCTGTCCGGGCTCCATGCAATCGGAGAGGGCGCTTCGGAGCCAGACAGTCGATAGCCCTGGTTAACTCCGCATTCCAGCGGGCCACCAGGGAATCAGCTGAAAGGCCATCAACATGGGATAAAGCATCCCCTACCACCCTCTGGAAACCATTTGGATCCATTAAGTGGCGGGGGCGGACCATCCGAATTGGTCCCACCTCCCTGCAGAGGGGAAGGGTCGCGGAGAAGTCCAGTTGCACCAGGAAGTGATCTGACCATGGCACTTCTTTTGTTTCACTTTTACTTAGTGTCAGATCACCCACGTCACTAGAGGTGAACACCAGGTCTAAGGCATGTCCATGACTATGAGTTGGGCCAAACTTATTCAGGGACAGCCCCATGGAGGCCATGCTTTCCACGAAGTCCCGAGCAGCCCCTTGTAAGGTCGTGTCGGCATGGATGTTAAAATCTCCTAGGACAACCAAACTAGGTGTCTCCAGGAGAAAATCCGCCACGACCTGAAGCAGCTCAGACAGGGAATCCTTGGTGCAGCGGGGAGGTCGGTACACCAAAAGGAATCCTGTACTGCCCCTATTGCCCAACTTCCAGAACATGCACTCAGAAAACTGGATCTTCCCAGTAGGACGCCTGGTGCAAGCTAGTGACTTCCTAAAAATCACTGCAACCCCCCCTCCCCGCCCACATGACCTGGGTTGCTGTGCGTAAGAGAAACCTGGTGGGCAAGCAGCGGCAAGGACAGGCCCATCTGCTTCCTCCAACCAGGTCTCTGTCACACATGCCAGGTCAAATCCTTCATCCACAATCAGGTCGTGGATGGCAGTGGTTTTATTCATCATTGACCTGGCATTACACAGCAACACCTTCAGGTCATGTAGGTTTCCCCTGTTGATTCCAGTATCCATCTGGTCAAGGCCAGACCCGGAGGCAGGGATAGTCTTCAAACAACGACTAAACCTGCCTCCTCGGTAATGACATGGTCTGGTCTTAGCGTAACTCCGCCTCCTGCCCATGATCACCGAGATCGGATGTCCCAGTGCTTCCCCCCCTGTGGAACTTGTCCCAGCCATCGTGTTGGCTGGGGCCCCACTCCCAGGCAGCCCTGATCCCGCCCCTTAAAAACAAAACACAAACTATACAGAACCAATAAAACAACAACAACAAAAAGAAACAGAACAATTATACTAAAATTAATCCCCAACTAAATATCCATCCCACCCACCCCCAACAATGGAAAAAAGGAAAATAAAAATAAAAATTTAAATTTAAATTTAAATTGCCACCGACTGCTTGAGGACATTTTAAAGCACATTAACCACCTGGAACAGGGAAGAATGGCAGAACACTTCCCACCCTTCCCAAAAAGTTTGTTCCAAATAAATGCCTGGGCCACGCCCCCTGGGCCTGCTGGAAAAGGCCCTGGAAGGGAGCAGGCCCTGCAGTCCTCACCCAGCCGATGTTCCGAGGCCTCACTGCAGCAGGAGTCCCTTTGTAGCCGGGAGAGAGGCCCTGGGCCACGCCCCCTGGGCCAGCTGGAAAAGGCCCTGGAAGGGAGCAGGCCCTGCAGTCCTCACCCAGCCGATGTTCTGAGGCCTCACTGCAGCAGGAGTCCCTTTGTAGCCAGGAGAGAGGTCCTGGGCCACGCCCCCTGGGCCAGTTGGAAAAGGCCCTGGAAGGGAGCAGGCCCTGCAGTCCTCACCCAGCCGATGTTCTGAGGCCTCACTGCAGCAGGAGTCCCTTTGTAGCTGGGAGAGAGGTCCTGGGCCATGCCCCCTGGGCCAGTTGGAAAAGGCCCTGGAAGGGAGCAAGCCCTGCAGTCCTCACCCAGACTTCTTTTGCAGGTTAACCTTTTCTCCACAGGTATGTGGGTGCTGCTACGTCAAGGTCGCTGTTGAAGGGCCGGAAAGGAATTCCCCTGCATTGGCAGGTTTGCCTTTCCCATAGCAAAACGTCACAACTTTGGTGGTATCAGGCCTTGGGCGGAATCCTTTAGTCTATCTTCCCTGAATGGGGGGGGGGGCATGCAGTGGTGACCCACGCCCCCTCCGCTTTGCAGCAGCAATAGCAGGGTTCCCTGTTAAAGGGGTTGTTTGAGGGGAGGCTTTGGCCATACGCCTAGAGGTCGCCATTGCTCTCTCCTGTGGCGGCGGCGTAACGGAGGTGGGCTCTCTCTGCTTGAACATAGAACTCCAGAGCCAGCCCATCCCCCCCACTGGATAACCCTGGTGTCTCCCAGATCCCCAAATGGGGAATGGGAGGGATAAATGCCCAATGCCCAATCCCATAGCACATTGTGTTGAGTCGTTATTCCACATGGGGGCTGCCCAGGGTTTGGGGGATTCCACCTATCCATGCAAAATGGTGGTGGGATTTATGAATTTATTTCATTTATGTATCACTTCCCATGAGGTATCCTAAAATGATTACCTTTACCTTTACCTTTACCAGCACTGGTACCTAGCCTGGTAGCTATTTGCCAGCCAATGATTTATTTGCTGTTGTTTTTTGGATTTTGTTTTAGATGATGATGATGATGATGATCATTTTGTACATCACATTGAAACATGTGTGGGGGAGGCCACTATTATTACTATCATTATTATTAGTACTCCTGCTTAGCATTCTTCTTTCATCAGCTTTATTTAAGTGATTTCGTTGCTGCTAATGTTAACTTATTTGCCCTTATGCCAACTGCAAACTGCTTCTGCCTTTCGGATGAGGTCCACATAACCTTCTTGTCTGCTTTCCCCTTTCACGAATGTAAGTTTGCTTAGGAAGAGAAGGGAAGGGAAGGACAGGGTTGGGTCAAGCTGTTTTTTGTTTTGTTTTTTGGCGCATCCTTGAAAAAAGCTTCCCGTTCGACCAAATATGGATAACTAGAGGTCTGGCACCAAAGACGAGAAAGGTGGAAATCTGCCCAAAGACCTGCTCCGACCATAATGCTGTAAAGATGGACATGAGATTAATCCCAACCGGCTCCTTTAGATGGAAGATGAATGACAACTTGTTCAGAGATCAGGAGATTACCAAAAAGGCCCAAAGAGCTTTGAAGGACTATTTTGAGATAAACTTGAACACTACGGTGGAAAAAAGAATCATCTGGGATGCAAGTAAGGCGGTCATGAGGGGGTTTCTGATACAACAGAACGCCGTAAAGAAAAGAGCTCAAAATGAGAAAAAAGATAAGATTTTGGAGAAAATTAAAGATTGTGAGAAGAAGTTAAGAGTGAAACCGAAGTCAAAGGAGATCTTGAAAGAAATTAAATTTCACCAAGCACAATACTCCAAATTGATAAATCAGGAAGTGGAGTGGAAAGTTAAGTTGATGAAACAAAGATCATTTGATTCGGCAAATAAATGTGGAAAACTGCTAGCATGGCAGTTGAAAAAGAGACAAAAATTAAACACGATTACTAATTTAGAGATCGAAGGAAGAAATATTCAGAACCCCGTGGATATCAGGAAGTGCTTCCAGAGATACTTTAAACAATTATATACTCAAGGGCCGCAAGATGAGGTGGAGATAGAACAATTTTTGATAAAAAATGGACTACCAAGGTTGTCTCAAGAAAACAGATCAATCCTGAACTGTAAAATAACAACACAAGAGACTGAAGTTGCCATTCAGAACATGCAACTGGGCAAATCTCCAGGGCCTGATGGGCTTACCTCCAAATATTATAAGGTGCTGAAAGATTATTTGATACACCCACTAATGGAGGTTTGCAATGAGATTATGGAGGGGAAGAAAGCACCAGAAACGTGGAAAGAAGCTTTCATCACATTGATACCTAAATCAGAATTGGAAAAGACACAACTTAAGAACTACCGCCCCATTTCCCTTCTTAACGTGGATTACAAAATCTTTGCAGACATTCTAGCAAACAGATTTAAAAAGGTTCTAAGTGATGTGATTCATAAAGACCAGGCAGGCTTTCTCCCGGGAAGACATTTGTTTGCTAACACAAGGAATATTATTGATATTTTAGAACTTCTGCAAACAAATATTAATACAAGAGCAGTGTTAATATTTATAGACACGGAGAAGGCCTTTGATAACATTTCCTGGAAGTTTATGAAGAAAAACCTGGAAGGGATGGGAGTGGGACGGGGATTTGAAAATGGGATAGATGCAATCTATTCAGAGCAAAAGGCCAAACTGATAGTTAACAATGTGGTGACAGAAGAGTTTAAAATTGAAAAAGGAACACGACAAGGTTGCCCTATTTCCCCTCTGTTATTTATCTCGGTCCTGGAGGTGCTCCTGAATATGATTAGAGGGGACCGGTTGGTGGAAGGAATTCAGGTCGGAGCGAAACAGTACAAACTTAAAGCATTTGCAGATGACCTAGTTTTGACCTTACAGGAGCCAGAATCTAGTACAAAAAGGGTATTACAATTGATTCAAGATTTTGGTCGGGTGGCGGGATTCAAACTAAATAAACAAAAAACTAAGGTGCTGGAAAAAAACTTGACAACTCCAGAGTCAGAGAGGTTTCAGAAAGAAACAGAGTTAAATGTGGTTAAAAAAGTAAAATATCTAGGGGTGAATATAACAGCAAAGAATCTGAGTCTATTTAAGGACAATTATGAAAAGTGCTGGTCAGAAATTAAGAGGGACTTAGAAAGCTGGTCAAGATTGAAACTTTCCTTGTTGGGCCGAATTGCTGCTATAAAAATGAATGTATTGCCAAAGATGCTGTTTCTTTTTCAGACATTGCAGATTGTGGACAAAACGGAGTGTTTCCGGAAGTGGCAAAGAGATATTTCTAAATTTATCTGGCAGGGCAAAAAACCCAGAATTAAGTTTGAAATACTAACTGATGCTAAAGAAAGAGGGGGGTTTGCCCTGCCAGACTTAAGGTTGTATTATGAATCAGCAGCTTTTTGCTGGCTGAAAGATTGGCTGCTTCTTGAAAACACTGATGTTTTAGATTTGGAAGGATTTAATAATGCTTTTCGATGGCATGCATATTTGTGGTATGAAAAGGTTAAGATTCATAAGAATTTCAAGAACCATATTGTAAGGAAAGCAGTGTTTAATGTCTGGACAAAATATAAAGATTTATTAGAAAATAAGACCCCGAGGTGGCTATCACCTATGGAAGCTAAAGCTGTGAAAAGACCCAATATGGAGGTCAAATGGCCAAAGTATTGGGAAATATTAGAAAGAGATGGAGATAACTGGAGATTGCAGAGTATGGAGAAACTAAAAGACAAAGTGCGAGACTGGTTACATTATGCTCAGATTAAAGAGGCTTTTAAATTGGATAAAAAGCTAGGATTCCAGGTGGAAAAATCGAAATTGGAAACAGAATTGTTAGAACCTAAGACTAAATTACTTTCAAGAATGTATAACTTGCTTCTGAGGTGGAATACACAGGATGAAACAGTTAAATCAGCTATGATAAAGTGGGCACAGGACATTGGGTATAATATTATGTTTGCTGACTGGGAAAAGTTATGGACCACTGGTATGAAGTTTACGGCATGTAATGCCTTGAAAGAAAACATTATGAAAATGATATATAGGTGGTACATGACCCCAGTCAAGCTGGCAAAAATATATCACTTGTCAGACAATAAATGTTGGAAATGTAAGGAAACTGAAGGAATGTTCTTTCACCTCTGGTGGACCTGCCCTAAGGTTAAGGCCTTCTGGGAAATGATATATAATGAGCTGAAAAAGGTATTCAAGTACACCTTTCCCAAGAAACCAGAGGCCTTCCTTTTGGGTATCGTCGGCCAGAAGGTGCTAAAGAATGATCGAACTTTATTTATGTATGCAACAACAGCAGCAAGGATACTCGTTGCTAAGTATTGGAAAACTCAAGATTTGCCCACCCTGGAAGAATGGCAGATGCAACTGATGGACTACATGGAGCTCGCAGAAATGACCGGCAGAATCCGAGACCTGGGAGAGGAAGCTGTGGAAGAGGATTGGAAGAAATTTAAGGACTATCTACAAAAACGTTGTAAACTATATGAGTGCTAAGAAGGATGAGAGATTTGCAAATAACAGGGCCCATAAAGTTAGTAGAGAAGATTATGAGAATGAGTGAATTTTATGAGAAAAATAAATTTTGAACGAACATCGTGTTAAAATCGGGTATGTAAGACCTAGATAAAAGTATTTAAAGTTAGGGACAAAACACTGGAAATGTGCATAATAAGAATTGAAACAAGGTGATAAGTTGCTTGTTAAGGTTTTATAAATTGGAAAGCAAGAGTGGGAGATGTGAGGAAGTCTAAAAGATGAAGAAAAGATGGGTATTATAAGATGTTAAATTTTATGTTTGTTTCTTTTTCTATTTGTTTGTTCTGTCTTTTCTCTACTGTATTAATAAAACCTTTTAATAAAAATTTTTATAAAAAGAAAAAAAGAAAAAAGCTTCCCGTTCTTCCTGAGAATTTCCCAAGAAACCTTGTGAAAACCAAGTTTAGTTTGAAGTGAGCCAGGTGATGGTATTTAGGGGAGCTCACAATCTCTGCTCCCAGCAAACAGTGCGGAAAGCGAGAGAGTGAGAGAGAACTTTTATATTGCCAAATAATGGAAAGTCGGCAATGACTTTGTTTAATGAGTCGTTATCTGCAACTGAGCTTCCGAACCAGAAACTTTTGTTCATTGCGGTGGTCATCATCTCTGGAGAAGGAGCACCAAAGGTTTCAACCGTGACATACACCCCCACACCCCCTTGCAAGGAACTTGCTGAGATCAAGAGGACCCCGAAGGAAGCCAGCAAAGGAATGAGTGAAAGCGGAAGTTTTTGTTTGGATTTCTCATTAGTCATGATCTCCAGCCTCCTTTATCCTTGTGGCGTTCACATCCTCTCTGCAACTCAAAATCCGGGGCTAGGACAATAACAACGTGATATGAAGGATATTGGAGAGCATGGAACGGGTGGTCAAAGGCAGCCCCAGGTCCAGCTGTGTTTAGTTTGCCGATACCCATGTGTTCCTTGTTAGGCTCTCTTCCAGCCCTCCTCCACCTCTTGTTTCTATTCTTCACAGTCCAAAAGTATGAACCAATTAGAGTCCACAAAGTGAACTGTTTACCACCCCCCTGCCTTGACACAGCTATTTTCTGCCTTCTATCAGCAAAAAAGCAAAGCAGGGTAACAAGACTAAGCTCCTCTCTCTTAAGATTTTTTTTTAAAGAACAAAGCATAAATTGAACCAGAAGAAGGAAACCGAGAAAAATAAAAAGGCATCCAAGCTGTCTTAAAAACCCCCCAAACCTCTTACCTAGGTGGTAACGCCAGGAAAGGCTTAGCCAAGAAGAGCAGTCAGCTTTGGAGTGAAATCTATCACACTTGGTGTTCATATGGCTGCCTCATTGCAGCAGAGACCTCAGTCATGCATTTCAAGAAAAAACAGGAATTGCATGCCCAGAAGGAAGCTTTTCCTGGGGAGGTGAGAGAGCAGAACTTCCACCTGCTCAGCTAATCTCTCTCTGAAAGTGGGCATGGATAGGAAGCTGCCTTAGACAGATCAAAGGCCCACCTAGCACTGTATTGTATTGACTGACAATAGCTGTCCTGTGAGTCTTCAGATAGGGAGCCTTGCCTGGGGATGCTGAGGATAGGAACGTAAGGAGAGCCCTGCTGAATCAGGCCAGTGCCCATCTAGTCCAACATCTGGTTCTAGTGGCCAGCAAAATGCCCACAGGAAGTCCACAAGCAGGACCTGAGAGCAACAGCAACTCTCCCCTCCAGCAGTCTCCAAAAACCAGATAGCATGCTGCACCTGACCCTAGAGACAGAGTGTAGACATTGGGGTTAGTAGTGATGGATAGACAGATCCTTCTTCAGGACTGAACCTGGGATATTCAACATGCAAAACAGTTGCTCTGCCACTGAGCAAAGGCGTGTCTGTCAAAGGAGTTCTGTTCCTTCTCTGGACCAAAGCTAACCTGAGTGATTTCGGAGGGAGCCCTGTAATCTTCCCTCTTTCCACCTCTGCCTCCCATCTTCTGCCCTCCCACCCAAACTGAAAAGCAACAAGTTTTCCAAATGCATTTCCTTTCCCAGAGGCTGTTTATTCTGTTTAATGGCCACCTATCACCTCCTCACTCATTCTTTTTTAGATTTACTAGACAAGCACCGAGCAAATTAGCACAAAATGCTTTCACTCAAGTGTCAGGTGGAATCAGGCTTGACGAATACGATCCTGCTGGGCTTCCCAACCAGAGGAGTGGGTAGGCTGACAACATTGTCTCCTTCAATTAAAAGGATGTTGCCTGCCTCACCAGAGCCCCAACCAAGCCCCAAGTCAAACCTATAACTTTTTAATGTCTTATTTTCATAAAGGCATTTTGACACGTGCTGCTGGGTTGGAGCAGGAGTGGGGAGGGAGGAATGAAAGAAGGGAAGGAAGGTTGTGGAGCGATAAAAGCCAATCCCAATGTTGGAATTTTTATGATGTGTTTTAATAATAAGGGGGGGGGGGACCTTGCTTCAAAGGAAATATTTAAGTGACATGCTGATATGCAGCGAAGTGTGGATGTGTTCAAAAATAGCACCACAGCTGAACCTTGTAATGCAATATTTATAGCATAAATCTTGCTAACATGCCATAAAAATGAATTTTCATTGTTGCAAAGACATAAGTATGCAAGGCAAAAGAAGAGGGGGAGTGTGCGTTTTGTTGTCTCCATGCAATGAGCGTGTGATCTTTTCCCAATCATCTAGGGAGGAGCTGTGTAAGGGCAGATCAGAACTCCAGAGGGCTATTACATTCATGAGACACCATACTGGGGCCATTAGCCGACTGATTCTCATTGACATCTCCTTACAATGAGCTTGTGAGATTCTCTCCAGCTTCTCTGGAGGACTTGTGTAGGCAATGTTCATATTATATCACACACTGAAACTAGGGATGTGCTGAGCAACTGATTCTGTCCTCTTTAAGGCCACGTTCACGTTCTACATTTAAATCACTATGATACCTAAATCCATTGCTTCCCCCAAAGAATTCTGGGAGCTGTAATTTGTTAAGGGTGCGGAGAGTTGTTTCAGGAGACACCTCCCTCCCTCACAGATCTACAGTTCCCAGAGCAGTTTAACGATCAGTCCCTCAACACGGGAAATATTGGGATCTCCTGTCAGTGCTCTTAGCAAAATACAGCTTTCCAAAACAACACACTTACCATTCTTTGAAATTCACACATTTGTGAATTTTTCAATGCAGTTCTCCAGCCAAGTAATATGTACAAAAATGCACATACTATGGTAATATGTGCATAAGAATTCATATATTCATGAATATAACATACCAAAATGCATTACATATGGTGAAGTTGCTTTTCAAAATTGTGTAGGGTTTTTTTTTTGGGGGGTGGAGTATACAAAAATTAGATTCACAATGTATATTAGATTCACAATGAGGGTTTTTTTTAAAAAAAGAAATAATTTGCAAACTGATATGGAACTGTGGAAAACTAAATTTAAGACTGGGAAAATGAGAATCTGAGATCTGCCCACTAAAATGGACAGATCTGTGCATCCCCAGCTAAAAGATCTCTAAGTCAATGTATCCTGTTAATGAGTATTATGGCAACTGACTAAGGGATGGAGAATCTAATTTGCAGCTCTAAATTGGAAACATACAGAGACACACATCCCGGTTGGAATACGTGCCACTAGTAAGCCAGCTTTGGATGTTTGCATTCGTAACTTACATATTCTTGCAATAAACAGATTAAGTGAACAAATATTTCCCTTCCTGCAGGACTCCCCAGGGACCTCTGAGAATTATGGGCCTTGCAAATTCAACTTGCAGCAGGTGCCAAAATAAATTCAAGATGATCAGATTAGGGTAATCTATGTCCTCTGCCCTTTCCACTTCACCTTGGTTGTGTTTTTCCTTACCCATAATATGCTAGCCTTTTAATGAGAAGGGATTTAAGCTAAATGCATAGCAGGGAGTTCAAAACTACAGGCCAGACTCCCAGGGTTATTATTATTTTTACAAATAATACTTAATACCAAAGGTTACTACTTCAGTTGCCATTGATACTAATTTTGTCCCCTTGGGCCTCATTTTCACTGAGGTAGCCAAGCTGTGCTTGGGCTGTACCACTGCAGACTGCATAATGGGGAGGGTGTGTATAAGAAATTGTCCTCCCTGCAAAGGACCCCCCATCACACAGAAAGCTAGCATGTCAGGGGGAAGGATTCTTGCCTCACTCCCCCCTGCCACGCTAGTTTTCACTTCATGTGGAGGGACATTTGAGTGTTGCTACTCCAGCCCTCTGGAATTAGTTGCCAACTGAAATTAGACAAACGTCAAGCAGAGTTGTGGAGAACTTGTGGTCCAACAACACCTGGAAGGCACAGCTAAAAGCTAACAAGACCACAGACAATAAGATAAAACAAGGTAAAATATCAAATATACAGACTCAGTAAACTACAAACAAAACTGTTTCTGCAATTGCACAATTACTATGCCATAAAATGACTGGGTCACACTTCAAAGAAAGCATGAATATCAAGGGGACTCCAATTCCCATCATCCCAAGCCAACATGGCCTCCAGTCATGGATTGTTGTAGTCTTCCAAGATATAGAGGGCCACAGATTCCCCATGCCTGTACTAAATGCTTGTCTAATTTTAACTGGTTCCAGAGGGCTGCAGCTACAACATTGAAACCTTGTTTCTAGTGTCAGCTAAGTGCCCCTGTGGGGACTGTGATACTCTCAGCAATGCCCCATCTGAGAAGTGTAATTGCAGACCCTCCAAGTGTCCTTATTTTCCAGGGACATCGCTGATTTAGACAAGCTGTCCTAGTTTCTGATTTGATCCTGGAATGTCCTGCTTTTTCTTAGGACGTCCCTATTTTCACTGGAGAAATGTTGGAGAGTATGGAGTTATTCGACTCCTGAGCTGTGTGAAGGCAATCCTGTATAGGGCAGTTTTTGTTTTTTTTAAAAGTTTAATGTCTTACTATGTTTTTATATATGTTGGAAGCTGCCCAGCGTGGCTGGAGCAAACCAGTAAGATGTGTGGGGTATAAATAGTAAAATTTTCATTATGGAATAGGACATCCCTATTTTCATTGGAGAAATGCTGGAGGGTATGTAATTGCTGGGCAGGGATATTGGGAGTGGAGTAATCCCTTACATCTATAGACTATAGCTATGCTGGTATCAAAGGAGAACATCCAATGAAATCTGCCTGCTTGCCCAATAGATATCCACCTGCACAATGGGACTTCTACGGTAATTTCTCTTCACTCCCTTCTACACCCCTGCACAAAATCTGCTTAGAAGGATCCTACAATCTTCTGGAGCAGATTTTCTTTCTTTGACGGGGAGGTGACAGGTTGCAGGAGAAAGGATAATTTCTGTTGTATGGACAGATGCCCACTCACACTACATTGGCTCTCACATCAAGTAGAAAGAGTTCATCATCTCAACTGCCCAATAGGTACCCACATGCTAACTAAGGGACACATCTTGCTGTGGGTATCTGGGGAGAAATTGTGCCTCTAAGGTACATCCAGCATAAACCACACAGATCTCTTTATAGCTTCCTTCATCTAGGAAAGTGGATGACAATGTCAAGTCTGGAGCACATCTACAATAATAAGCTCCTGGCTGTTTTTCCAATAACCATGGGGTGTGTGGAAAAGAAGAGACTGTTTGTTGAGAAATAAGCCTCTTTTAAACATGCTAGGAAAGAAACATCTCTTTTCCTCCTCCCCCTGGTGGGAAATGTGTCATGGAGAAGTCCTACAAGGAAACCTGTGAACTTTACTCATCTACTCCATTTTAAACAATTGCCTTCTCTCTCCACTGCAATTTCATTTCCTGTGGGGATCGGCAAAAGGGTTTATTGATTCTGCAGGGAGCAGGGAGCCCTCACATTTCCTCCTACCAGGGTCCTTGATATGAAAGTGGCTAAGAATAGCTATTTCACCTTACAAATCAAAGCTCTGGCATTTCCCCAACCCCCCTACATTCAGACCGAAATCACGGAGAGTCACAGTTAAACAGGCTAGTTTTAAACAATATAATATGCCAGGATCAAAACAAACGTTGCTTCCTTTATCTTTCAAATCTGTGGCTAATAAATGTTGACCCAACAACCTTCCTGTCTGGAGGACACATTCAAGTCTTCACCTCTGGATAACATTTGAGTTGAGGAATTTAAGAATGGACAAATCCATCAATTTCGTTTTATCCCATTTTTTCTCTTCCTCTACAATCCTAAATTCAGTTCTTCCCATTTCCATGTCAGTTGTGATTATTATTATTATTGTTTAATAAAAACAAACCAAGCTGACATTTCATGTGCTTTTCTTTGACTACTTTTTTGCATTATTGTACACAGCTTTACAGAATATATGCATCTTTGCAAGTAATTCCCCCTATCGTAGTAACCACATTCTTTTACCCCACTTGGGATCAAGGGACATAATTGGCAAATTAGATAGCAGGGTCCAGCGGTAGTCTGACATGCAAAAAGTTTGAAGGGGGGGAGGGTCATGCACCCTTTGGAAGTTTCTTTGTGGGGCAAGTGGACTGACCACTTAGTCTGCCCTGTCATTTTTGGCCAACCATGATACATGTCACGTTTGCATCTGTTGATGTTCATGCAGCACATCATAAAACTATGGAAGTCACTACTGTACTACTGGAGGCAGTGATGGCCACCAGTTGGATGGCTTTTAAAGAGGATTAGACAAACTCATGGAAGGAAAAGCTACCAATGGCTATCACTATTAATTTCCAATCTATACCACTTTATATTTTGAAGAAAATATACTAGCTACGATGGCTATGGTCTATGTCCACAGCTGGAGGTGGTAGTGCTGAAAACCACAGCAGGGTAGAGTGCTCTTGTAAGGTAAAGGTAAAGGTAAAGGACCTCTGGACGGTTAAGTTCAGTCAAAGGCGACCATGCAGTTGTAGCGTTCATCTCGCTTTCAGGCTGAAGGAGCTGACATTTGTCCACAGACAGCTTTCCAGGTCATGCGGCCAGCAGGACTGAACCGCTTCAGGCGCAATGGAATATTGTGACGGAAACCAGAGTGCACAGAAATGCTGTTTACCTTCCCACCGCAATGGTACCTATTCATCTACTTGCACTGGTGTGTTTTCGAACTGCTGGGTTGGCAGGAGCTGGGATGGAGCAACGGAAGCTCTCCCTGTTGCGGGGTTTCGAATCACCAGCCTTCCAATTGGCAAGACCAAGAGGCTCAGTGGTTTAGACCACAGCGCCACCCATGTCCCTGTCTCACTTGCAGGTTCCCTAAGGTATCTGGTTGTTCACCATGAGAACAGAGTTCTGGACTAGGTGGGCTTTTCACCTGATCCAGCAGGCTTGCCTTATGTTTCCCACCAAACCCCAATACAACAAAGTTGTGTCTTCCCTGGTATCGTATATGAGTCCAGGACTGATTTTGTTTATTAGTATACTTTTTTTCAATGTGTCTCAGCGTTGTTGTGCCCAAGATTAAATACCATAAAGTTATTGGGGGGGGGGATGCCTCTTGACACAAGCCAGCCTCCATCAACTGCACTAAATATGTCAAAGCAAAAGCTGATGTCCCTTTAGCTCAGTAGATCAGAGCATCATGAAGAAATGTGGATTCTCCCCCCCCCAAAAGCAAGAATTACAGGCAAACACTTAAGTGATCCACCTTATTTCTCCCTTGTGATATGAAATGTAGGTTTTACTACCAACCGTATATAATTCATTCAATTTATTGCTTGTATAATTTCCCCCTCTTCCCAACTAAATTTCACTTTATCCACTTCAAGACGTTACTACCCCACGGAGTTGGGTTTTTTGAGGGTTTGGGGGTTATAATATCTTTCTTATATAACCTTCTCCAAACTCCTCCTAACCCCAAATATAAATTTTGATTCTCCTTGGATTTGGACAAGATTAAATGTAATTTAAGCACTGCAGAACTACTAGGGGCTTCCCAAGGGCATTTGGGTGGCCATTTTGAGAACAGGATGCTGGACTGGATGGGCTTTAGCCTAATCCATTAGGGCTCTTTTTATGCTCTTATGTTCATTTATAGCATCTGCTGATAATGTGATCCTCCCCCCCAAAGTGGATATAAAATATAGTTAAGCTGTAACTGTTTCCCTTGCTTTGCACTCATTTCAGAAAAGCTGCATTTGGGGCAATTTTTGGCACCTTCAGGTTGTTCTTATTGGCATGATTTCCCCCCTCACGGCCCTCATCTGCCCAAACAGTCATTTGATTTAGTTGGCTATGGCAACTGATGGAAATTTGTCAATGCTGTGGCATTGCAGGCCTACGGAGATAACATGCTCCTGTAAATGAATTCACATGCACTGCCACAACCAACAGGATTAAATGGAAGTGTGGTTAACTTTGGGTGAGGCTAGTGAGAGCGAAGGAAGGGAATAGCACCCCAGAAACAAGAGTGGCAAAGTGCCTTGAAACTTACATTATTCAGTGAGGTAAGTATTGTTGTTGTTAGTTTGAGGGATTTTCCCTCTCTCCAACTATGTCAGATGCGCCTCTTTGGAGTTGACTATCAAACTCAGACAGCATTTACTGTGACTCTAATTTTAACTGGTGGTCTAGTTCACATCCCTCACTTATTTTTCAAAATGAGGTACACATATGGCATGGAAAGATGACCCCACCTCTATACAGTCCTTATAAGAGACTGGAAGGAAAGCAAATATGGCTTCCTGCCAGTGTTTTGTGTTAACGTGAAGTGCAGAGGTGAGTTTTAATGCTTCAACATCATTCATGAAATATTATATAGATAATTTGTACTCAGAATAACATGCGAGCTCTCTAAGGAAACATTAAAATAAATAGCTCCTTTAACTCTTTTGTACCTTGATCGTATCTTATTTTGATGAATCAATAAAAGGGAGATGCAAGATTGATGGAGAACAGATCAGCAGGGCAATCATGTACTTTATTACATATTTATGAGTCTGAAAGATCAAAGGATGCTTTTTTTAATGCACATAACTTGGCAAATGTGTGTTGCCGCTTTCGGAAATATTCCCAGCGACTTTTGCAGAAATACAGAAGGAGCTGGCACCATTCCCGCAAAAGCTATTCAGCAGGACTTTGAGTGATGGAAGGGTTTAAAAAAGCACATCTCCTGTCTTAGCATTCAGGACATGCATACCTACAATTCGTGTGTGTGTGTGTGTGTCTTCCCGCTGGAAACAGCTAGCTAACTGTAACATTCTGAAGGGTTTTTCAAGCTAAGTTATGTGAAACTCTTTTTCTAGGTCCATATTGCATCTTGTTTGTCCACAGAAATTGACACACATGGAAACTTCCAGTTGGGTGTCTTGTGTTTGCAGTACTTCTTGTGTCCAATGCCCATTCAATCTTCCACATACAACCCTTTCCACACTGACGCACATATCCCAGTGTTGATCAGGAGTGGTTGGTGGAGCTGCTGCCAATTACCAGGAGGGATGAGGCACTGTGGGGGCTGGTGCTGTTGGTGCCCCCCTCCCCTTCCGCTGCCAGGAGGCCAGATGGGTGACACTGCCCCTCCTCACCAGTCACTCCTGATTGGGAGAGCACTGCCTGATCCCATCTCCCCCATCACATAAACAGCTCCACCTGGTCTCTAGACTTACAGTGAAAATGAATCCTGATAAGACGGGGAATCTGTGTGAGAGTCGTTCCAGAGACTGATAATCTAAAATGGCTGGTTCTGCAATTCTGTTTTGAAGGAACAGGTATAAATTCCAAGGGTGCTGCTGAGTCCATCATTGCCAGTAGAGAGCCAGGTGACTTCTGTGGCAAGAAGTAACCACTACCAACTTTAGTAGTGGGTGTGCTGGTTACACTAATTTCTGGACACAGATAGCTTTGCCACTGGTGTCCATAAACTGAAAATGTCACAACTGGATTACTGTTGTGCACTTTCTGTGGAGCTGTCTTTGAAGCTGTGCTTGGGCCTGGTGTGGAGGCTCACCCTTCCACAGAAACCTGGGGAAATTCTCCCTTTTCCAACCCATTCAGCCTTCCTCCTTCATCAGAGTCTGCCAAACCAAGGCCAAACCTCCAGTGCTCTGGGGCTTTTTGGTTATTTTTAGTTGATATTATTCTTAGCTAATTGCCTACATTTAAAATGTTTCTAGATGTTATTACATTTTTTAAATGTGTTACATCCCCCCCAATTTTTTAACATTTTAATTGTGCTGTTTTACTGCTTTGTTGTTTGTCACCCTGGGCTCCTCTGAGAAGAAAGGCAAAAGAGAAATTAAATCAATCAAATAATAAATCTAAGTACTGTGTTTTAATGATGCATGTTTTAGAGAGTTGACTCTCTTATTGTAAACGCCTTCAAGAAATGCATGTGTATTGTGCATGTGTACACACACACACACACACACACACACACACACACACACAGAGAGAGAGAGAGAGAGATTAAATATATATATATAGTTTAAAGAAAGAAAGAAATAAGAAGTTCTGCCTGAGGCTAGCTCTACTCAGAGTATACCCACTGAAATGAATGAACCTAAGGTACTTAGTTGTGAGTGCTGCATTGCAGACGGTCCCTTCCAGTTCTACAGTTCTATGATTCTACGAATAGTCATGTCCATTGACTTCAGTACTCTGTGTAGGGCTAGCACTGGATACAACCCTGAGCTTTTTGTGTGTGTGTGTCTGTGTGTTTAAACTTCTGAGCAGTTGGAATATTCATAAGCATTCTATAACATCTTGGTTTATTCTATGCACTTGACCTGGGAGGTCTCATTTCAACACCCTGGGGCCACTGCCCACAAAGCTACCCATTTCGAAAGCTGCAACCTGCATTTCCTTTCCATTTTCCCCTGCCACCCCCACCTTGTGCTGTTAACACTGGGTCTTCTGCCTCTCTTCCCTTGCTGCTTCATTATTTATTTACTTATTTGTCAGGGTCAGGATGGAGCTTGATTGACTCATGGGTGCTGCAAAAATCTGTCAGGAGGTGCAAATATATACAGCGCCTGCCAACGCCGTCAACAAAAACATCAGGATGGTACCTGCAAAGCTACAAAGTGGCAGGAAAGACAGGCTCTGACATTTCTCACAGTTTGACAGGTGTTGCCAATATTTAAAATAAAGCGGGGTAGAGGGAACCAAGTAGCTGATTTGGTACTCTGGCCATTTATTATTAGAAAATGAGGAGGAGGATATGAATTAAATTCAGAAGAGGTAGTTGAATTCACCAATGGGTTTCTTTTCCACTGCACATATTCAGCACTCTTCAGAGTGCCTGGAGCATTTTTTTTCTTTTTCTTTTTACCTTATCTTAGTAATATAATTATATAACTGTCCCCAGAGCCCAAGCTTCCCCATCCCTGATGTAGGATGAATAATCTCAGTAGCCCTTTCCCAACAGCCTATGACACTAGTAAGATTGCTAGCTATGTTGGCTATCAGAAATTAGTAGTTTTCACTGGAAACACCCCCTTCAATTGTGTGTGTGTGGGGGGCAAAATGTGTAGCATCATGTTAGCAGCTATATGTTTCACACCTTTTACTCAATTTTGGCCCAAGTGCTCAAATTAACTGCAACAGCTCAATAACGCAGTGAAACAATTTTTTGGTAGCATCACTGAACGGATGCAGAACAAATCTGTAAATATTTCAGATTTCACTGGTGGATAGAATTGTTCATAGAGGCTGTGGTGCTTTCTGTCTTTTGCACATTATACACTAGAATGTTTCTCATTTTAATCTGTTAACTGCCATGGATCAGCGATTAATCACATCTTTATTGAGGTAGCAGCATTATTAGTATAAAACTATACAATTGTAGGGCATGGATAGATGAATAAAAAGTAGTAACTTCCTAGTCAATTTTTACTGATGGAGATATCAAGAAAAAACATTCAGGCAGAATTCTACCCAGCTGCATGGAAAGAAGAAGGTCTGGTCATATTCTGTTCTAATTATGAGTGAAGGGCAACACTGAATGCAGAAACTTGAGGGTAATGCATGCAGGACAGGTCAGAATAAAGTTAGGAACATAAGAAGATGTCTGGTATTGAGCCAGATCATCGGTCCATCTAGCACAGTGTTGTCTGTACTGACTGGCATCATTCCTACCTAAAGATACTGGGGATATACAACAACAATCTTTATGACGGTCAAGAGACCCAACAAATCGTTACAAAGCAATACACAATTAATACAGCCTACCTTCAGGTTAAACAAGCATTTTGTTCAGAATATAGGGATCATTGGTTCTTGCAACCACCGATAAAATGTTCTAGCATTTGTCTGGTCTTCCAATAGGAACCTGACATAGTGAGCCTCTAATTTTCCCCAGGAAAGGTACCAGCAAGGGTAGTATCAGTTCAGCCCTGGCTTGTTCATATTTTGCACAGTGCAACAAAATATGTTTTATGGAATCGATGTCTTGAGCACACAAGCAAAGTCTGTCCTGGTAGGGAACTCCTCTCAACCTGCCATCCAATACTGCAGAAGGAAAGACGTTTAGTCTGGCTTTGGTGAAAAGCCTTCGATAGTTTGGTACTGTCAGGTTTTTAATGTAAGATGTTAACTTAAAGACATGCCCATATTATACTCCTACTGCCAGCGGACTACAGACTCCGTGTGATCGAGATCTCAAGTCACTGTGTGCATTATCCCATAATCTTTGCTTTAACATCTTTTGGGCGCCTACATAACCCAGGTAATACAGTTGGGGGGGGGTGACAGACTAATAGAGGTGGCTTTTTTAGTCATGGTTTTCTGCCATTTGCTGACAAATTCCTCATTGGTCAGGTGTTGGTACAAACCCTTCCCTAGATCAAACACTGAAATCCTGAGCCAATGTTTTAGGGCAGCCCACCACGCTTTAGTTGAAATTGGGCATTCACCAGCTTCTAACAGAAGTATGGAGTTGGGGACGCAGTTAGGTACCTGCAGCAGAGATCGTAGAAATTTTGCCTGAAAGCCATCTAGCTTTGGAAGGTCCACTGGGGATATAACCCACAACCTTCTGCATACAAAGCAGATGCTCTGTCTTTGACCCTGAGTTGCAGGACCATGGATAGCTCCAAGAGGACAATTTGCTCCACTGTGGGTTGGTTGATGTTTCCCCCTATGGTTTTTAATCCTCTTGGTCCAGGCTCTTGCTTCCAGCATCTGCCCCTTACCTGAAGAGTGCAGAGTCATAAAGAGGTAACCTGCCTGTCTAGTAGCTTTGTTTGGTGGAGGGCTTTAGCTAAGTGGAAGCACACCTGCTTTGCATGACATAGCCCACAAGTTCAACCCCCAGCTTCTCCAGGTAGGGCTGGGAGAATCAGCCGTATCCTGATAATGTCAGATGACCCATATGTGCCTGTGCAGATGATCAGCATGGTGCTACACAAGCCCTGGTGATGAGCTGTTCATTGGAGCTATTAAAATCCTGACACTGAGCTGACCATTGGGTCTTTTGAATGAGGGGAGTTAACACGGGTATGTTACAGTTATCAAAGCCTAGTTGCACCTTACTTGATTTCTGGACACTTGAAATCTGTCAGCTGAATATGCAGAATAAGGCCACTGCAAAGTGTTATGTCTAAAGGGAAAGAACAGTTTATCTCTATTTGGGCAGCTATTGCTAGATGGAAGGCAAATTCCACTGGATCTCATGACTCTTCAGAAGAGTATTTAGAAAGAGATTTCCACTCATGCTCTAACATGGATGTCGAATGTTAGAGCCAGATTGGCAACTTTATGTGCTGGGTGCAGCCTCTCAAAATCCATCAAAGTCTTTAGTTTTTCTTTTGACCGAGAGACCAAACTATTCTGAAGAAAGCATTTGATACAGACTTAGATGAATCATAGAATCATAGAATCATAGAGTTGGAAGAGACCACAAGGGCCATCGAGTCCAACCCCCTGCCAAGCAGGAAACACCATCAGAGCACTCCTGACATATGGTTGTCAAGCCTCTGCTTAAAGACCTCCAAAGAAGGAGACTCTACCACACTCCTTGGCAGCAAATTCCACTGTCAAACAGCTCTTACTGTCAGGAAGTTCTTCCTAATGCTCAGGTGGAATCTTCTTTCTTGTAGTTTGGATCCATTGCTCCGTGTCCGCTTCTCTGGAGCAGCAGAAAACAACCTTTCTCCCTCCTCTATGTGACATCCTTTAATATATTTGAACATGGCTATCATATCACCCCTTAACCTCCTCTTCTCCAGGCTAAACATGCCCAGCTCCCTTAGCCGTTCCTCATAAGGTATCGTTTCCAGGCCTTTGACCATTTTGGTTGCCCTCCTCTGGACACGTTCCAGTTTGTCAGTGTCCTTCTTGAACTGTGGTGCCCAGAACTGGACACAGAACTCCAGGTGAGGTCTGACCAGAGCAGAATACAGTGGCACTATTACTTCCCTTGATCTAGATGCTATACTCCTATTGATGCAGCCCAGAATTGCATTGGCTTTTTTAGCTGCCGCGTCACACTGTTGGCTCATGTCAAGTTTGTGGTCAACCAAGACTCCTAGATCCTTTTCACATGTACTGCTCTCAAGCCAGGTGTCACCCATCTTGTATTTGTGCCTCTCATTTTTTCCCCCAAGTGCAATACTTTACATTTCTCCCTGTTAAAATTCATCTTGAGTGCAAGAGGAAAAGAACTCATGCTTTAAACATCAGCTGATCATTTAGGAAGGGAACAAAATGATCTTGTGATTCCAAGTGCCCTTGTTTAATTGCTTTACGGATTAGGCCACAAGGAGCCTTATTGAATTATTAAGCAATGGGGCTGAACTGGCTTAAATCCAAGGATTCTATTTTAACTTGGCTGGAAACTCTCTCAAAATAAATTAGGAATTAACATTCAAAGTGTTTATTATACACTGTAAACCAGGTCCAGTGTTGGCACCTGGCAGAGCTGCAGAACTCTGGTAGAATCCACTGGTTCTGACACTGTCCTTGGCAGTAGTGTAGTGATCTGAGGTCGTGGGAGGTCAAAGACCTGCTACTATTTCTGTAGCAGAGTCCTTGCAGGGTCCCTGTCTCCTGCATCCTAGAGTCACCTGGTCTGCATTAAAGGGGAACTTTTTAGCCACCAAATGCTCCAAAGCATTAGGAACACTGAAAACACAAGATGCTTCAGTTTCATGAGAATGGTTTTTTCAGCTATGTTTAAATCAAGAGAAGAACAAGCAAGTAGCAGCTCCTTTGCATGGAGAAGATAGAGCAATGCTATTATGTGACCAAAGGAAGGTTGAACTGCCCAACAGACAATGCCCCTGAAAGGAAAGCAGTGCCCAACTTGGTGATAACAGAATAAATGATGCAAGGAGGGATCTGAAACCCAATTTTGGAAGAGAGGTGGTAAGGGAACACCTAGCTACTTTGAATGAATTCAGGTTTTCTGACTACTTTATACATGTATCTCAGAAATCAACAACTCTATAAAGAATACCAGTGTTATCCCAATATTATAGCTGGGTGTGTATGTGTAAAAGAACAGTGATTCAAATAGTCATGTTTGAACCAGGAGACATAATAATACCAGAATCTGAGGTCAGCCACTGAATCTGACTGACAAAGCTTGCAGGACAGACTTAAGGAAGTGCTTTTTCACACAGTGCCAAAAATATGGAATTTGATGCCACAATAGGCAGTTAAGGCCACCAGCTTGGATAATAATAATAATAATAATAATAATAATAATAATAATAATAGTGTCACCTTGGTTTACGAACTTAATCCATTCCGGAAGTCTGTTCTTAAACCAAAGTGTTCTTAAACCAAGGCGTGCTTTCCCATAGCAGCGGGGGACTCAATTTACAAATGGAACACACTCAACAGGAAGCAAAGCATGTTCTTATTCCAAGGCAAAGTTCACAAACCAAAACACCTACTTCCGGGTTTGCAGCGTTCTTAATCCAAGTTGTTCATAAACTAAGCTGTTGTTAAACCAAGATATAATAATAATAATAATAATAATAATAATAATAATAATAATAATACAGTTGTACCTTGGTTGTCGAACGGAATCCGTTCCGGAAGCCCATCCAACTTCTTAAAACGTTCGACAACCAAGTCACGGCTTCCGATTGGCTGCAGGAACGTCTTGAACTCAATCAGAAGCTGTGGAAGTCGCGTCACATTTTTTGGCTTCCAAAGAACACTCACTTCCAGGTTTGAGGAGTTTAGGAGCCAAAACATTTGACTCACAAGGCATTCAGGATCCAAGGTACGACTGTAATAATTTATTATTTATACCCCGCCCATCTGGCTGGGTTTCCCCAGCCACTCTGAGTGGCTCCCAACAGGATATTAAAAACACAATAAAACATCAAACATTAAAAACTTCCCTAAACAGGGCTGCCTTCAGAAGTCTTCCAGAAGTCAGATCGTTGTTTATTTTTTTGACATCTAATGGGAGGGTGTTCCACAGGGTGGGCGCTACTATCAAGAAGTCCATCTGCCTGGTTCCCTGTAGCTTCACTTCTTGCAGTGGGGGAACCGCCAGAAGGCCCTCAGAGCTGGACCTCAGTGTCCGGGCTGAACAATGGGGGTGGAGATGCTCCTTCAGGTACGCTGGGCTGAGGCTGTTTAGGCTTACAAAGAAGGGGATAAGACTATCAATGGCTACTAGCCATGATGGCTACTTGCTACCTGCAGTGTCAGTTGAATGCCAATTTTTGGGACTTGCAAGTGAGGTGAGTCACTGTTGTACTCATGTTCGCCAGATGAGATTTTGGTGTGATCCAACAGGGCTCTTCTTACATTCTTGTGCAGATTTTGTGGCTTATTTCATTCTTGCTTTGAAGAATTGAGCCACGGTCAGCGATGCATCTGTGTTCTGCTTCTCTGCCATAGCTGTTGGTAGCCCTAGGAGAAACAATGCAGAAGAAGAACAGCTACTCTTGAAAGCTCTGTCTGTCCTGTGTGTTCTGAAGCACAGTGAACTCAAAGCGCTTTACAATCCTCTCCCCCTCCCCTTCTACAGAGATCTTGCATTCAAGCCTCAGCTGAGCACGCATGGAAGTCCAATAAACATACCTAAAACAGCCACCAAAGGAGACCTTTCCCAGCTCTGGCCAAATTCTCCTCTCTCATCAACGCTTGGCACTCCCCCTGACTTGACTGTCTGTCCTACTCTTTGCCCTCTCTGCTCCATTGCAATTGTCCTGGATTTTTTCCTCTCTGCAACTGCTGTCCAAACCAGCTGCACCCACTACATCTTCAGCAGTGGACCGAAGAGGGTATTAATCATATTTTTGAGGAGGACACTCTGCTATTTATCTCCCTGACATCTCCAGCATTTGGGAACCTGGTGCTACACACAGCCCATTGACTAGTAATATTACACATTACCATGCTCCATTGCCTCTCCCTGCCCTCTCCATTGAGTGGCTGTTCAACAGTGGAGTTGTGTTTGTTCAATCAGACATAATTTATACCTTTTTCGTTCTTCCTGGAGAGCCCTTGTTAATTCCAACTTTAAACACGACACTCTCCATAACATTCCCAGCTCT
Organism: Podarcis cretensis; assembly: GCF_951804945.1. Classification (NCBI taxonomy): domain Eukaryota; kingdom Metazoa; phylum Chordata; class Lepidosauria; order Squamata; family Lacertidae; genus Podarcis; species Podarcis cretensis. The sequence goes on from NC_137183.1 coordinate 23,906,369, forward strand.
GACCTCGCTGTATGGAGGAAACTAAACAAAAGCAGGGAGCTCTGTATGTGTGTGTGTGTGTGTGCGTGCGTGTGTGTGAGAGAGAATGCTATGTTTCTGGATTTAAGCAGTACAAGGAAAGAGTCATAGCTCAGTGGAAGAGAGCATGCTTTGTATGCAGGAGGTCCCAGGTTAAATCCCTGAATCACCAGGTCAGTACCTGGTACCTGGAAAGGTCAGTACATGGTACCTGGAAAGACCCCCTGCCTGAAGCCCTCAAGAGCAGCTGCCATTCAGTGTTGACAATAATGAGATCAATGGGACAATGGTCTTATTCAATGCAATGCAGCCCTCTATGTTACTAGGTGATTCGGAGTAGTCAAGGCAGACAAAAGGTCTGATTCAGCAATGGAGAGACAGCAGCTCAGTGGTAGGGCATCTGCTTTGCATTCAAAAGTCCCCAGGTTCAATTCCCATCATCTCCAAGTCGAACTGGGAATGTCTTCTCCTGAAACCCTGACATACAGTGGCCACATTCACACCTTACATTTAAAGCACCGCGACATCAATATAAACAGTCAGGGCTTCCCCCAAATAAGTCTGGGAGCTGTAGTTTGTTAAGGGTGCTGGAAGCTGTTAGGATACCCTTTGCCCTGAGCGACAAATCTGGGTGGTTTATCAATCAATTTCTCTTCCTGGGAAACTCTGGGAATAGGAGGGGAATGATAATAATAATAATTTTATTATTTGTATCCAGCCCATCTGACTGGGTTGGTCCAGGCACTCTGACCAGCTTCCAGCATATATACAAACATAATAAAACAATGAACATAAAAAGCTTCCCTATACAGGGCTGCCTTCAGATGTCTTCTAAAGGGTATATAGTTACTTATCTCCTTGACATCTGATGGATGTGTTCCTTTCCACTACCAAGAACACCCTCTGCCTAGGTCCTTGTAACTTCACTTCTCCTAACAACTCTCCACCCCCTTAACAAACTACATTTCCCAGAATCCTTGGGAGGGGGAAGCCATGGATGTTTAAAGTGTATCATAATGCTTTCAGTGTATGGTGTGAATGTGACCGGTGTAGACACTTCTGAGTTAAATGGGCCAATGACCTGATTCAGCATAATGCGACTCCCTATTTTTCAGTATGTTTTTGAAATAGCTGGGAAGAAATAGTCAGTGGGGTAGGAGTGCTTTTCCTATTTGATAAAAAGAGTGTATGTGGTGTCCACTAACATGGGCCTGTGCAAGAAGGAGGCCCACCAAGCTGAACACAACCCACAAGTCATGTACTTTGGCCCACCATGAGTTTTAATTCCTGTCTGGAGTTACAGCCTAAGGAGGTGCGTTGGTGCATTGGCACAAACATAGGAACATAGGAAACTGCCTTACACTGAATCAGAGCATTGGTCCATCTAGCTAACAGAAACTGCTCAACCTACTCTTGTGCCTTTCACAATAGTTTGATCTGCAGAAATCAGCAGGTGAAGTCTTTCACAACATAGAGGGGGAGCAACATTTACCAGTGTGAGCTTTGAAATCCAACTGCTTTTCTTCTTGTATGTTATTGTATGTTATTGTCTTTAAAAAAGGAAAATAACTCAACTCCTGTTCAAGGCACAGGAGCAGGCCAGGCTGGTTAAAAAGAAAAGCTGGCAACAGCATTCTGTAGCTAGGCAGTGTTCCTCTGGCTGAGCTACATATTGCCTCAGCAAGGGCTTCTTCTTATGTTCGCTGAGGTAATATGAATGGTGGGGAGTATCTGCAGGGAGAGGAAAGGATGTTTAACATTTCCACCCCTACCCAGACTTTCCTCCGTTCTCTATCAGCCTAACTTCTCAAGAACAGGCCGGAGCACCACATGTGGTGAGGAAATCTGCTGGGGAGAATTAACAAGCAGGAAAATGGTTACAGATTATTCCCCCCCCCCCTCATTCTCTCCTGAAAATATTACTTCCCCAATCCTTGACAAACACAGGATTGGCTTCTACGATTGTATCCAACTACATTCTGCTCAGAGAAAACCCCTTGAAATGAATGGACCTCACTTAGCTATGGTCATTAATTTCAATGGGTCTACTCTGAGGAAAATGCAGTTGGATGCCCCTCCCATTATTTGCAGCTCCACCCATAAATATGTGGGAGCAGCGCTCGATCCTAACGGATGGTGACCTGCACAGCTGTCTAGAATTGCCAAGTCGTAAGGGCAGTTGATGCCCCTCTGTAAATCACGCTTGTGACCCCCAAAACATCCGGGAGGCTTTTCATCGATCGGAAAGGCTCCCACATTGAAATGCAATACCACTGATGATGAATAATCACCCATTTAGTATTCTGCTTCACCGCTGCCCGTCAAAACCTCAGGAATATAAGATTAACATAAGAAGATATTATATATTATAAGCATGACATGAAAAGCAGCGAGATATTGATTTGACCTCTGGAAAGATGGGACGGCATTAACAAAAGAGGCATGTAGATAGCGGTAAACAGGGACACGGCTGCCAGGATTTTGCTGGCATCTGTTCCTTCGACATCTCTGAGTGATTTACCTGATCACACTTTTGGAGGGTCTACACTTCCCCTCTGATTTGTGATCATTCCCCAACTATTCTGGTAATACCGGTGCATTTTGTTTAAAAATCAAGTCAAATCAATCAATAGATTCACAAGCACACTATGGTGCACTGTCTTGCAATAAGATGATGACATGATACATGTTCAGTGTTTTGTGCTTGAATTTTTCTGCACGTTCTGCATCCATGAGCAATGCATGGCAACTGGGGAGGAGATGTCACTGAAGCATGCAAAAGTTTCCAGCTTTCATCTCTAGCATTTCCAAGTGGGACTGAGCTGAAGAGCTGTTGCTGGTCAGTGAAGACCAGGGGTGGGAAACTGGGTTCGCCTGGGAAACTGGATCCTTTATTCCTCTACCCCAAGGGTCAACATTTGCACGTGTCAATCACCTGGCATCATAATAACTTCAGGTGACTGGCACCCGCCAAATTTCAAAGGAAGTCATTGTAACTGCTGATCAGCAGAATGCTGAGTACGAGTAATGCTCAACTGATCAGAGGTTACAGGAAGTCCCGCTGAAGTCCATTTGGAAGAAGTGGCCTGGATTCAAACCGCTTTCTCTAAATGGAATGTTTTTACCTCTGCACATGTATTGGAGAATGGTGGTTCTTCAAAGCTAGGATTGGGGAAGAATTCATTTGTTCTGCCTTTGTCAGTGGTCTGACCACATTCAATGCTTCTGAATTTACTTGCAGATTGGAATGCAACTCTGAAATGACTCACTTCTCTCGGCCTTTGGTGCAGAAAAAAATGCACGCACACATACATATTTAACATAAATTTTACTGGGAAAAGCATTGAAAAGCACTGAAAAGTGCATATTTTATATTAAAAATTTTGCACAAAATATGTACAATGGGATAGAATAGAAGGGGATGGGTTGGAACATGTCTGCGACTGAGTGCCAGTAATTCTGGATGGAATTAGCTACTTAGACCATGCCTAAGTGACACATGACTTTATGACGTGACACAGTCCCAGGATACATTTTTCATGTACACATGCAAAAGGAAAAAGGGGAAAAAAGAACACCAACACATATATAATATGAGATTTAAAAATAACAGCATCCAAGTTTGCAATGCAGGATTCATGAGCTGATTATGATGGAGTAAGGTCACTCATTATTGAACAAAAATGCAGTCTCGCAAAACAAAATTTGAAAGAGTGCAACCCACTCCTTTCCCACATTCTTCTGCTGTACGTGCAGATCCCACCTAAGATGGCAGGATTCGTGGGTACAAATGTCTGAGAATTCCGACTGAAATGGAAACAGGAGTTGAAATTGCCGGTGTCTCATGTCCAGAATGGAAATCAATCCAGTGAACACGATTGGTATTAGCTGTTCTTGTTGCTTTCAGTCTGCAAACATTACATAACTGAGTCCATTTTGCTCCCCCTTTTCATTGTGTTTTCTTTGCATCGAAATGAATGGGATGGAATAACATAATTACAATGCAATTCACATAATTAATTATGCAAATGACCCACATTATGTACTTTTGCCACACAGTTAGGCGAATAATGTAGTTTTTGGCAGAAGATGAACTGCATCAGAATGGAAACAGTGTTGAATGAGACAATTGCAGGGCAGAATGGAAACCAATGCCTCCTTGTATCTTTATTTGTGGGTAATACCACTTCAGTGTAAGTAGGAGCAGGAAGGGGTCATATTTTTTAAACTAGTGCACCATGAAGTTGAACTGAATCTTTCAGATAAGCCAGTTTATTACACGCAGGGAAAGAGATTGCCCTTTTTGCCACCTGCAGAACGAAGTGTAGCAACCAGAATGTTACTTTCTCAGCCCGGCGCCTCATTATGCAGATTGCACCTTATTTAGCAAACTTCCAAGAATATATGGATATAAATAAATAACAGCCTCGCATACAATAAAGATGCCCAGTTAAGATGCCAACATGAAATGTCGGCTCTAAGAACCAAGGGTTAATTATCAGAGACCTGCACGTGGAAGGGAAAATGACTTTATTGAGCTAATGCTCCAAATTTACTGCCTCTTTTCTCCCCCCCCCCCCCCGGTCTTGGAAAACACAAAAGATAGCCATTTGTTCACCATCGTAGTCAGCATACTCCGCGACTCAATTAGTAAACATGTCAAGAGGTGGGTTAGTTATTCATGGTTCAGGGGCCCAGCCCCCTCTCAAAAAGAGGGCTGCTTTTTTTCCACTCTAATGAAATGATGGATAATCTGGAAGTCGGTGCTTTAAGAAGATATTAATCATCCTCGGTGGTATTGTTAATCATGCGTTCTATCATCTCCAGATGCTGAGCATCACCTTCCTTGGAGATAAAGGGCACCCGAGCTACTAGAGTCCTTTTGATCACCTTTCTCGCAAGCTGGGCACGTCGACGGCATTCAAAAAGGGAAGCTTTCAAATCTCAGGGCATCCTTAGAAAGTGACGCAGGGAAAGGTTTTAGGCAGGGCCGCAACATTTAGGACATTAATTGGCAACATTTAAATCCATTCAAAACCTTTTGATCGATTAAAAAGGCTATCCCAATTAGTCAGGAAATGCACACATGCACTCACACACACACACACTTCATACAAAAGCCACAGGAGATAGGCAGAATCATAGGAACATAGAAAGCTGCTTTGTCCTGAGTCAGACCACTGGTTTACCTAGTTCAGTACCGTTTACAGTGATTGGTACCAGCTCTCCAGACTTTCAGACAGGAGGCTCTCCCAGTCCTGACAGGAGATGCCAAGAATTGAACCCAGTATCTTCTGCGTGCAAAGCAGATGTTCCACCTCTCAGCTGCAGCACGTCCCCTGAAAGGTACCTTTTAAAATGTATGCCTCATTTTTGTTCACTTTATACAGAATGCCCCTTCTAAGACGGTGCACTGCTACAACATATATGCACACTATTTCTATATTAAAAAGGTGGATTTTTGTTGTTATCAAGAGTTATTTATTTACCCAGTTTTTCAGCCACCCCATTCCTGTGACTTCAATTTGTTTAACTGTTTTTATTTTGAATTTTAAATTGTCGTAACTCACTCTGGGACCTGCTGATGAAGCAGGGGAGATGATTATGATGACGATAATGCCACCAATAGAGCAGGGGTAGCCAAGCAGGTGATGTCTTCTGGATATTATGGGCTGCAACTCCCATCAGCCCCACCCAGCATGGCGAGTGGTCTGGGCCAAAGGGAGTTGTAGTCCAAAAAATCTAGAAGGCATCATCTTGGATACCCCTGGGCTAGGGATTCTACCACATCACTCTGCTTCATGTGCTTCATGCCTTTCTTAGACAGCTTTCAAAAGGATTAGGGCAGTTCATCGAGTATTGATAGGTATTGGCTAAGAAGGGATTAGGTCAGGGATTGCATATGTTGGCTGGGGTTGATGGAAGTTCACCATCTGGGGGGCCACAGGTTCCTCATCCCTTGGTTAGACAACTCCATGGATGATGATAGGTCAATCAGTGATTTGTCACAATGCTGAAATGGCACATCTATTTTCAGAGGAAGTCTACTTCTCAGGCGTTGGAGGCTGTCAAGTGGAAAGTCCTATTGCATTCACACTCTGCATACGTAAGCTTCTCATAAGATTCTGGCTTGCCCAGACTTGGAAACAGAATAGTAGGCTTATGAAACCATTCCTTTGATCTTTCAGAGTAGTACTTCTGTTCATAAAAAAAAAAAAAATACAAAATATAAAGGGAGGGCGATCCAAACATCTGCAGGGAAAAGAAGTGCCTGATGTATTGTCCTCTATATTCTATTTTCAGCACATGCCAGGAGAAGGCAGGTCAAGTATGTCACTGACTTGGTTCTGGGATGTCCAGTCCAGTTAATAAAAACACTCTAAGACTGGAAAGTCTTCTGGCCAATTAGACCAACATTATGTTCTTTCTTCTCAAACATAGCAAAAAGGAGAAATGAGAATCAGCTCACATCCAGAGCATGCCCTAGATGGCCCAAACATTTTAAAAGCAGCATCAACATTTCCAAAGGCCGAAGAAAGGATCTTGAATCTTTCCTGAAGAGAACAACTTACAGTCATACCTCGAGTTGAATACGCTTCAGGTTGAGCGCTTTCGGGTTGCGCTCCGCGGCAACCTGGAAGTAACGGAATGCGTTACTTCTGGGTTTTGCCGCTTGCGCATGCGCAGATGGTCAAAATGACGTCATGCACATGTGCAGAAGTGGCGAATTGCTACTCAAGCACGTGCAGACACTCGGTCGTGGGTTGCGTTTGCTTCAGGATGCAAACGGGGCTCCGGAACAGATCCCATTCGCATCCTGAGGTACCACTGTATTTTGTGTCATGAATGATCAGAGCTGGATCTTCTGATGTTCTCACCACCTTGATGCTTGCAGTAAGGTGAAGACGTGTCCCACTTTACAGAGGACAATCTTCTATTTGAACAGAATCCTCTATTTCATTACCTTTAAACCAAATTGAGAAGCCCTTCAAATGGAGCAGAGCTGGGGAACATGTGACCTTCTATACATTATTGGACTCCAGCTCCAAGCACCCAATGGTAAAAAAATTACTGGAATTGTGGCTGGAGAGGGAAGAGTTAAATCTCCCCTCCCCCACTGTGCTGCATGTGGAAATTGGATCATGCACACACCCACACACCCGGGCTTACAATTAAAGTTTTTAAAAATGGAGCTCACACTGCACAATTAAAATGACATGCTGTTTAGCTCTAAGTCTTTCAACTGACCACTTGGACATTAGGAGATGCAAGTTTAAATTCATTTTACAGCAACTTTCTAAATATGTTTTGAAAATATGAAGCTGGGGTTGTAATCTTTATCTCCATCTTTACAAGGACTGTGGCTGGTTGTTTAGGAAATGTTCGATATTTGTAACTGGAGTTTTCAGTGGTGTTGTGTGTAACTGAAATAGTTATTTTTATATAGTTCATATATGCTGTAAGCTGACTCTGGAGGATTCTGTCCTGATTTTTTATGAATAAATAAAGAATGACAGGAGCTGTAGTCCAGCAAGATCTGGAGGGCAACAGCTTCCCCTGCTCTATTCGAAAGGCTCTCTGAGCCAAAGACAAAAAAGTCAAAGATAAAGATAAGTCAAAGATAAAGAAGGACTCACTCTTCACAACAACCTTATGAGGCAGGTTAGGCTGAGAGTCTGTGACTGGTCCAAAGTCACCCAATTAGCTTCATTGATGTGTGGGGATTTGAACTCTGGTCTGTCAGTCCTAGTCCATCACTCCTACTGCACCAGACAGCCGGTTGTTTCCAGTGCAGCACTGACTTAGAGTCACTTAGTGGTGTGCTTGTTCTGTGGGTGAAATGTTTTGTGCAACAGAATGCATAGGCAGGTTGCTGGTAACTTTGCTGCATAATGAATTTCCACTAGCACAGACGTTGCATTGGATTTCTTTGTAGTGCAATTTGTTGTGCAATTTCTGTGTTGTGCAGACAGAGAACAATGGCCATAGCCCTATGAGCTTATGATGTGCATTTTTTGCTTTGTTGTTTCACTTTGTTAAGTTGCCTTGAGGATCCTGTTAAATGTTAAATAAAGCAAAATCGCAACAACAACAGAGTATATTCAGAGGCAGTGCGCCACTCGATACAAGTTGCTACGAGAGGTGTAGCCTTTGTGCTCTGCCTCTAGGCATCTGGGAGTCTTCTGGTGGACCACCGTGAGATTTAGGAAGTCAAACTTGATGGACCATTGGCCTGACCTTCTGAATAATTTTAGAAGCATCAATGAAGCAATGTGAAACCTAAGTGGTACGTCCCCAAGAACCCTCACAGCAGCACTCGCAACCCATGAGACGATCAAGAGACCATAGGCAATTCATTCTTTATTATGTGGTTTTCCTTCTTGGGTGGAGGGGGGTTTGCTTTGCATGGCCCTGTTGTGTTCCCTGGAAACTCCACGCCAGAGTAATAGATAAATATATTAGTTTCTGACAACCGGGTGTTGTGGGGGAGCCATGCTCTCCTAAACATGGTCAAGTGTGTGCATTGGAAAGAGTGAAATGTAATTAAGCTTGGAGTGGTTTTTGCTGGTAACAAAGAAGGACAGCTTTTGCGGATATGATGACTGATGCCGAGGAACACTGAAGAGGACCACTAATTTCAAGGTCATTTGGAAGCACTCAAGAAACACTACAAAAGGGAAAGGGGTTGGGAAGGGAAGCATTTTCGAATTTTTCTTTTAGAAAGCAAATTGCTATCAAGATGGGAAATAGGGGCGGTCAGAATTCAAAACAGTTTTCCATTTACCTTTCAGAGTTTTGTTCCCCAGCAAAGAACAAGATTTGCAGGGAAGAAGCTTTGACTCTAGTGGCACACAGAGATTATTTCATACACACAGAGAGAGTCTATTTCTTTCATCATATTTACATCAGCATCTGCTATCAGTTTCATTATAGGTGGCCACAGTCCTTCAAGTCTGATCATCCCCCCAAACACTTTCAGTGAATAAGAATTTTCTGCAAATGTGCATTTCTATATCCTCTCCCTCCAGTCTTATCAGTTTTGGGCATTTTTACTTGCTGTTTATTTACAGGTTTGTGAGCAGGTTTCCTGAGTCTTGGAAGGAACTGGCTCAAACTCTTACTGGAAGAAAAGTTAAAGCACTTAGGCAAATGGAGTGGGGAGAGATCCCTGCACCCCTTGAGAAGATCAGGCCCCAAACACTAATTGTTTCCTTCCCCATATCTGCCCATCAGTTGCCTAGCAATGGGTGGATCTGAATATTTGGGGGCCATGTCAACTTCACTTGCACTTGCAAATATTTATTTTCTGTTTCTCAGATTATTCCTCCTTATTTCTCAGTCATTTTATTTCTTTTCGTTATAAATGCACAAAGAAAGGGCTGCACCCAATGTAGTTCTAAGTTAAAGTCACTGGTGGGATGTTGCATAAGGGAAGCCCAAGTGCAAATAATCAGGGCTGTCTTTACCTGGGGGTGCAAGGGGTGCGGGGCACCCAGGTACTGAATACTGGGGGGCGCCAGGCGCCCACTGCTGATGCTGCCTAAGCTCTTAACTATCTACCTGTTATAAGGATGGCCCTGCAAATAATGTCCAACAAGAATCAGATGTTGCTCAACAAGCTTCTGCTAGCAGAACTGTTGCATTGGATTTCTTTGCTGCACAACTTTCAAACTCTGCCATCCATTAGTGCAAGGGCTGTTGTGCTGGCAGACATAAAATGTTGGCTATGGCCCAATGGTTGCAACAGGTAGTTGGCTTGGGGGTGTAGAATGGAATAGAAGCACACTCTGACCCCTGTTAGTGGCCAGGGGTGGAAAAAGCTCCCCTGCTTCCCAGGAAGAACATGATGGCAAGAAGAGCACCAGAGCAATTCAGATAGAATTTGAAAATATAAGAAGATACCTTTCCCCCATCTAGGGATGTCAGAGAATACTCGCCATCTGCATGTTCCAGAGGTCAGGAACCGAAACCAGGCAGCAAATATAAATGGTATTCACTATCTTTGTTTTTCTTAGGTCACAAGATAAAATAATTACATTTTTTTACAGCATTGTTTTGGATATTTCCCATCCACTGAAATTAGTTACTTAATTATGTACTTCACTGCAGTACGTTTCAGCAGCAGCAGTTAGATGAATAACTTCGGGTTTTGTGGAAGCTGAAATGCAGCAGAATGGAAACAGCACTGCTTGCAACAAACATGAGATGGGATGGAAATCGCTGCCTCCTTAGATCGCCAATCCTACCTCATTTAATGGTAGGCCAGCCCTACTTCTCATGCAGCTGGGAGGAGGCCATTAGAAAAAGCACTGTAGTAGGAAGTCAGGGAAAACAATAATGCTTTTTAAAGAGGTAAACTAAACACTCCTTTGGTGTTCTGCTCTAGGAGGAACTGACATATTCAGGGCTGAGATGACTGTACAGGGCTGGAATAAGTTAAAATGCCACTTAAGAAACAGATTATCCAAGATGGAGGCTTAAGCTAAGTTTGGGTGGTTAGCTCCACCCCCTAGTAGGAGCTTCTCTGGTTAAAGGATTATTGTCTCTTTCAGTAGTTTATTCATTTGCTGATTGCATCCTTGTTTAGTCGTTTAGTCATGTCCGACTCTTCGTGACCCCATGGACCAGAGCATGCCAGGCACTCCTGTCTTTCACTGCCTCCCGCAGTTTGGTCAGACTCATGTTTGTAGCTTCGAGAACACTGTCCAACCACCTCGTCCTCTGTCATCCCCTTCTCCTTGTGCCCTCCATCTTTCCCAACATCAGGGTCTTTTCCAGGGAGTCTTCTCTTCTCATGAGGTGGCCAAAGTATTGGAGCCTCAGCTTCATGATCTGTCCTTCCAGTGAGCATTCAGGGCTGATTTCCTTCAGAATGGAGAGGTTTGATCTTCTTGCAGTCCATGGGACTCTCAAGAGTCTCCTCCAGCACCATAATTCAAAAGCATCAATTCTTCGGCGATCAGCCTTCGTTATGTTATGTTATGTTATGTTATGTTATGTTATGTTATGTTATGGTTAAACCTAGGCCCTACCTAAATGCATCAGTACTTGGACACACAAGATCAACACTCCCAGCCTTCCGTTGTGGATTTGTCCCATTAGCTGCATACACATTTCCTTTCTACAGGCTATATAATTCCTGTTGCTCTGCCAATTTTGGTCTGAAGCTGTTCTTCGCTGCTTTTTAGACAGTTCCGGCTGAAGACAGGACACAGTGACAGGCAGCTCGGCTTTTGTTGATTTCATTTTGGCGTCTCGGCAGCCTTGTCAAAGGACTATGATGAACTTTCGAAAACCCTCTCCCTTGCCTGACCTCTGCCGATTGAAATAGCCCGTGACTGCAGTTGCGCTTGGAATTCTGGGAGGCTTTCATCATCTAAATCAGCTACCTGTGATAAGACAGTCGGAAGGGCTTGTGTGTGTAGAAAGAGGGCTGCATTTCTCCCACAGCAGCCTTTTGTGTCTTGGTACTCTGGATCCACTGTCCAAAATGGGATTTTCTTTTTTCTTTTTCAATACCATCTATCACTGAGAGTCGGTCTCACTAAATAGAAAATCCAGCTACTCACCTTGGCAATAATGGAATGCCCCCCTTACCCAGAAGAGATGACTTGCTGACTTTTCACACAAGAGAAACCTTAGAGGGACATCACATAGTTGTAAAAACATGATCATGATTGTAATCTGCAAAGCTCTCCTTGTCATTCCCCACTTTTCATCAGGTTCATGATTAAACTGGTTTTGTTTGTATGTTTGTGTGTGTTACTTAGGCATGGGCAAATGCATCAATTTAGATTTCCCTCAGTTTCTCAGTTTTCCAATCTCAAATTGGAGGGGGGGGGGGTCTCCATGAAAATTCATATGTATTTTAGTGCAAATTTCTCCTAATATGCACATTTTTGGAAAGCAATTTCTCCTACTATAACATGATATTTTCACTAATATATGCACCTAAATGCACACTTTAGTATATGCATTTTTTTACAGATTGCTTGGCTGGAGGATTGCATTGCCAAATTTGGGGGGGGGGGGAAATGTGAATTTTTAAGAATATCTATGTTTTCGTTCACATCTTGTGACCTCCCACGGGGCACGCAAGGCTGGCGGACACTCGCCCGAAGCACGGGGAGCCCTCCGGAGGGTTCCGCGTGCTTTGGGCGGCAGGCTGCTGCCCCAAGCCTCGCGTGCTCGGCAGTACCTCCCGCCGGGCGCACAAGGCTTGTGGACACTCGCCGGGACTGCAGGCTGCTGCCCGCAAGCCTTGTGAGCCCGCAGCAACTCCCGCCGGGCTTGCAAGGCTTGCGGATAGCTTCCTGAACCCTGGAGAGCGAGAGGGGTTGGTGCGCACCGATGCCTCTCGCTCTCCAGGCTTCAGCGAAAGCCTGCATTCGCCCCATAGGACGCACACACATTTCCCCTTCATTTTTGGAGGGGAAAAAGTGTGTCCTATGGGGCGAAAAATACGGTATCTCCTCAAAAGTAAGCCCCATTCAGTTCAATAAGGATTACTCCTGGATAAATAAAGATATGATTGCATGGTAAAATGGCAATCCTACCAGGTACAGAGAAAAGATGGCACCAGGCATATAAAGAGATGATTATTTAATGGTCTGCAGACTGTTAAACCCGATGTACCTGAAAGGAAAACCTTCTTTATTAAGCATTATAATTATCACATAGCTGAAAAGGTTTGGCGCTTTAAAAATCCAATTTTAGCAGCACCAAAAGATGTGAAATAGGTTCTTTTAAATACTTTTCTTTATGAGAGAAGACAATGAAAGCTGCTCATTGGCCCTCATTATCTGCACCTCGATTTCACTTGCCTACCTGCTCCACTGCGCTGGTTCAAGACAATTAATCCTAATATTCCACCCTCCTTGTGTAATTTTTCATCTTGGCAGATCTCTTTCTGTAATGACTAAAGGGGAGTGGCCAGGTTTTCAAAACCTTGGGGGCAAGCCAGCTGCCTTTCCACACACAATCACTCTGTCCTGATTTACTTAATGAAATGTTGTACTTCCTCCCCTTCCAACCAAATTGTGCATTTGGACAAACCCTGGCCCTTAATGGTGATTTGCCGTTTGCAGAAGACCCTCCTTGGTGTTCTGCATTTGCCTCCCTCCTTATTAACTTTCGGGAAGAACTCAGAAAGAGTCCTGTTCACCTAGGTGTTGAGTAGCTGATCCCAGCATCCTTGGGATTATTAGCTGTCAGGGTATGTCACTGTTTTACATATTTCAAGATATTCTCCATGCTTTTAGATTTTTGAGATTTTTTTAAAAAATGTTCTTCAATATGTTTCTATTATTTTATTTTATTTTAAGTAGATGAAGGGAACGCAGTGGATGTAGCCTACCTTGATTTCAGCAAGGCATTTGACAAGGTGCCCCATGATATTCTTGTAAAGAAGCTGGTAAAATGCGGACTTGAGTATGCTACCACTCAGTGGATTTGTAACTGGCTGTCTGACCGAACCCAAAGGGTGCTCATCAATGGTTCCTCTTCATCCTGGAGAAGAGTGACTAGTGGGGTGCCACAGGGTTCTGTCTTGGGCCCGGTCTTATTCAACATCTTTATCAATGACTTGGATGATGGACTCAAGGGCATCCTGATCAAATTTGCAGAGGACAGGATCACACTTCAAAACGACCTTGGCAGATTAGAGAACTGGGCCAAAACAAACAAGATGAATTTTAATAGGGAGAAATGTAAAGTATTGCACTTGGGGAAAAAAATGAGAGGCACAAATACAAGATGGGTGACACCTGGCTTGAGAGCAGTACATGTGAAAAGGATCTAGGAGTCTTGGTTGACCACAAACTTGACATGAGCCAACAGTGTGACGCGGCAGCTAAAAAAGCCAATGCAATTCTGGGCTGCATCAATAGGAGTATTGCATCTAGATCAAGGGAAGTAATAGTGCCACTGTATTCTGCTCTGGTCAGACCTCACCTGGAGTACTGTGTCCAGTTCTGGGCACCACAGTTCAAGAAGGACACTGACAAACTGGAACGTGTCCAGAGGAGGGCAACCAAAATGGTCAAAGGCCTGGAAACGATGCCTTATGAAGAACAGCTAAGGGAGCTGGGCATGTTTAGCCTGGAGAAGAGGAGGTTAAGGGGTGATATGATAGCCATGTTCAAATATATAAAAGGATGTCATATAGAGGAGGGAGAAAGGTTGTTTTCTGCTGCTCCAGAGAAGCGGACACGGAGCAATGGATCCAAACTACAAGAAAAAAGATTCCACCTAAACATTAGGAAGAACTTCCTGACAGTAAGAGCTGTTCAACAGTGGAATTTGCTGCCAAGGAGTGTGGTGGAGTCTCCTTCTTTGGAGGTCTTTAAGCAGAGGCTTGACAACCATATGTCAGGAGTGCTCTGATGGTGTTTCCTGCTTGGCAGGGGGTTGGACTCGATGGCCCTCGTGGTCTCTTCCAACTCTATGATTCTATGATTCTAAGTATTGTTTTTCAACTTTAGAGTTTGGGCTCCTTTGGAAGAGAGAGTAGGACAGACGTTTAATAAAATAACAACAGCAACTTGCTCATCACAAACCAAAGTGGACAACAGAGTGTACTATTTCTGGTGTATTATGATAATATACCATGAGCCAGCAGGAGGAATGTGAGAAGGCATTGTTTTCCGTTCTGCCCTGCTTTTGCCACACGCAGCACTGTTTCCACTGCAGTTCGTCTTCTGCCAAAAACTATGTTATTTGTTTTGCGATCCGTTATGGGCGAAATTGCTTAACTTCCATAACTGACGTAATCAGTTTCATTTTCACTACATTCTTTCATCTCATTCATTTCAATGCAAATGGGGAAAGAAACACAATTAATTATTTGAAATAACTGAAAGCAACAACAGAGAACACCAATAATATTTGCGAGGCTGATTTCATTCTGGATATGGGATAAATCAGCAAATGTGAGCAATTTCCACTTCCTTTTCTGTTTCCTGAAATCTGAACATTGCCTGAAATCCTGGAGAGCTGCTGCCAGTCAATGTAGACATTTCAAGTCAAATTGGCAGCTTTATGTTGTTATTGTTATTCCTACTAGTTTTTGCCTGTCTGTAAAAGTACCAATACATGCTCCATATTTGGTGCATGCATGTTATCCATCTCCCGACTTACAATTTCCGCTGATAAGAACTGACTGCAAGCCTAATGGAGCCTCATCCTTTGCCATTTCTTAAAAAGGGCTTTGTATCAATGTTCTCTTAGACCGTTGGGGAGAAGAGCACACAAGGCAGATGGGAGATTTGGCACGGAAGACTCTTGTTCGGGATGAGCTGGATGATGATAGCCCCTACCGGACACAGCCCCAGATGGATTTTATAGTGATTTGGTACTTTGCAACCTATTTTATTACAGCCTTGAACTCTGGTTCACAACATCTGGAATCAGTAAGCACCGAGTTAAGGAAATATGAGGAACACATGGATATATATATATCTCCTGAAATGCTCCTGGTTATCACTGCACTTCCTCAAACACAACCCACTTGATCCTAAACTCTCATTCTTCTGCCCATTTTCTGGTTATTTGTTAAGTATTCTGGGAAGTGACTTAAGTTGCTCCAAGCTTTCCAGAGGCTCAGATGGGGACATGGAGTTGGAAGTGGCTTCAGGACTAGCACAATCCATGGGAGGCCATTTCTAGATCAAGACCTGGGCTGTGTATCTTCTGAGCCAGCCTCTGAGATCCAAGAACAAATATCCAAGACTTAAATGTTTATATTTTATTGGTGTCTCTGGATGAAATGGATGTTTGGAAGAGTCACACAATAGTCTGCTGAGTGGGTTTTTAAGGAGCCAAGAATGCCTGCCATTAGTAATAAAAATAAGGAACATTTCTTAACCATAGTTAAGTTTCTAGTTAAGCTCCCACAAGATGTAGTGCTGGCCCTGGAGTTGGAATACTTCAAAGGCAGATTGGACAAATACTTGTAAGATAAGACTATCAATGGCTACTAGCCATGACGGTTAACTTCTCCCTACACTGCCTCCTAACACTAATTTCTGGAAATCACAAGATTGCAGCTGAGGTCAGGTTCTGCTTTTCGTCTTACAATGGGGCCCAGAAAAACAATGTAATGTAAGGCTCTTATTATTATTGTGCATTCCCTGAAAGTGAAAGGTATGTTTTGATCTTCAGAGCAAAGCAAGAGAGCCTTGGGGAATTGTGGCAAATACTCCCACTTTGCACCCATTTTGGCCGATTCCAAGAGGCACTGGAGCCGATTGCCCTTCCCTTGATGCAGCACAATTAAACTTATTAAAATGGGGATAAAAGGCATCATTCTATTTTTCGATGTCCTTCAGACGTAAGTCAGACTTGCATAGCAGACTGCTACAACACTACTCCCTGTTCACTGTCTTTGAATCAAGAGGCTTATGTCTCTGGTTACAAAAAAGAAAACCTTGAATCAGCCTGACTTAATGCGCAGGGAAGCCACTCTTGAAGGAGCATCAGCCATAACCGCACAGGATTGGATCCATTAAGCAGGGGGATCCAATCCTGCACTGGTGCTGTTTTGCCAGTGAAGCAGCACCTACACCACACAGCAAAAGCCGTTGAGCAGAGGCACTGATCCTGTGGGGCATCAGGCACAAAGGAGAGCAATGGCTGGGGCCTACCTTCTCGTGGGAAGTTGCAGGTGCTGGCATGGTGATCCCAGCCTCTGAACACTGCTTGCCTCTTCTTCCTTATTTCCTGCTGCCCTGCTCCTGGACTTCTATGAAGCACCCTGGGACAATCCAGCTCAGTGATGGCTGGGTATACCTGATTCATTTGAGACCTGATGCCTTCCAAATATGCTTGATCTGGTGTGGGTCTTGGCCAGCGCCAATGCACAGCCCTAGTAACTGGTTGTGAAGACCGGGAGCATAGACAAAGATCCATAGAACTACAAAAATTGGGTGCCGTGCTCTTTTTATTGTACACTCAAACCTCCGTTTATGTAAGTTATGTAAACTTTGGGATGCACATGCGGCAAACCTGGAAGTATTTTACCCGGTTTCACCGTGTGCACATGCGCAGAAGTGGTCCTCAGGTTGCGGAAACCTCAGGATCTGACTGGACCTCCGGAACAGATCCCATCTGCAACTGGAAGTACCACTGTAATTATTGGCAATGCTTTAAGCAGATTTTATATATGTGTGTAGTTTTAATAATTCTGTTGATGTTTAACAGTATTTTAATTATTGATTTTTCAATGTTTTATTGGTTCTTATTTTTATCTGTAAGGTCCCTTGAGTCCCATCAGGGGGGAAAGGTGTGATATAAATAATATATAACAACAACAGCAACAACAACAGACTAAAAACCAATCAAGGTTTAATTAGAGACGTTTGCGGAATTTAGTTTTGTCAATCCTTGCATGAAATGACCCTCATTGGCATCTCTTAGACTGCAGTATGGCTCAGTAGTCAGCTGTTGGCTTGATTCTTCTCTTCTTTGAATGTAACGATGTATCTAAGGGGTCTAAAGGGAAGTCTCTGTCCAGAAACCAAGTGAGGTGTACACGGGCCATGGAGCTTCCAGCAGAGACCTGAAGTGGGCCACCTTAGTTGACCAGTGTCTTGAGGTGATCCATTTCCCAGGCCTGACCTTGTTCAAAGGTCTTCCTCCCAGAGGCTGATAATGGTTACACAACCAATGTCTGAGCCAAAGCCCACCTTCACCTGTAATCAATAAAGGCTGTGGCCAATTTTCCACCCAAGAAAGTTGCTGTGTCAAGTTTGTTCCACCTAACATTGCTTAACGTCTTTGTCTGTGGCCATTGGGGGGCATTGCTTGTGGGTCCGCAACAGGGGTCTCCTAACACCTCTTAGCAAACTACAGCTCTCAGAATTCTCAGGGGGCAGGGGGGAGCCATGGCTGTTTAAAGTGCTATCATGGTGCTTTAACTGTATGGTGGGGCGGCGGCCTTTGTCAGTTCACAACTTCTGAGAAGCCACTTCGCGCCCATCACCACTCCAGCATGCCATTTTGCCCTGTCTGCTCACATCCTTCTCCATGGTTCACACCATGAAGGGAGGCAGACCCTATCAGTCCTTCTCTCTGCCAGTTTGGATTAGGGACTCCCTGCCCTCCCTCGTTCCAATCTTTCATTCCCAATCAGCAGCCCCCTTTTCTCTGATCCAGAGCACCACAGCGCAGGAAGCCTGACATGTCCATGTCTCCATTGCTTAGAGCAGGTCTCCCTCCTTTCCCTCCGTGCTCTGCACCTTTAACAAATTGAAGGACGGTCACCCCTCTGCACTTGTTATTTTCTTTTTAAAAAGAACCTTTTCCTCTCTGTCATTGATGGAGCGGGCATATTAATCACACTCAACCCTACTAACGTTAACAATCCGTCAAAGCGGCTTACGTGATGTTTCATCTAGTGTAACTAGGAAATTCACCTGTGGACCTGCTGATTTGTCCTGGCACTTTTGCCTGGAGGACAAAACAAGAGACAGAAACCAGTTCCCTTCTTCCTTTTTTATTTTCTAAAAGAGTTCCTCGCTTTCCTCCCCATTATCCTCTCCCTCCTGCTGTCAGTAGTTTCACAGCTTGTCAAGCCTGAACAATGTTCTTACTTCAAGGAGTAGTTAGAGGCCAGGGATGTGGAAGCTGTGGCCTCCATGTGTTGTCGCACTACAACTCCCATCAGCTCCAGTCTGGGATGATGGGAGTTGGAGTCTAACAACCTATAGAGGGCCACATCTTCCCAATATCTGGTGTAGATGAATGGTAGCCTGATGGAACAATGCACCACTGAGCCTGAAAGCTCTATACTGGCTGTCAGTGAGCTACCAAGCTCAGTTCATGGTATTAGTATAAGCATACAAAATCCTAAATAGCTTTGGACCTAAGTACCTAATGGAGCACATCCCCTAGTATCAATCAACTTGGGTCCTGTGATCAGCGGGGGAGGCCCTGCAGTTGCTGCCTGTTTGGTATTTACTCATGACAGGGCCTTCTTGGTGGTGGTTCCCCATTTGCGGAAAGCCCTCAGTTGTGACGTGTGTCTGTCTCCCTCATTACTTTCAGGAGAAATTTAGAAACATTCTTCTTGGCCCAGGTATTTGTTGGTTCTTAGTTACTGGCCATGACAATCATGAAATTGATAACTGTGAGGGTATGTGATTACTTTTAAATGGATTTTGATGAGTTTAAATAGTTTTAAGTGTTTTCAATATGTTTTTATTTTGTTTTAAATTGTACTCTTTTAACATTTTGATGTTTGATGTTCTGAGCTCCTGTGAGAGGTAGCCTGGGATACAAACTTAAATAAAATATAGTCCACAGGAGCAGGAGTAAGCCTGTGGTCTGAGGGGTCTTGAATAAGATGCCCTCTGGTGTCTCTTTTCTGATGTCAGTAGGCTTCCTCCTAATTACCAGACTAACTTTATCTCATTTACTTATTATACTCTTCTCAGGAACAGGGCCTTATAAAGTGATGTACAAAACAAAAAGATAGAACCTCAGACAGAGGACGAAGCACTGAGTGCATACAAATGCATGGAAGAAGCTTAATTAGGTGACCAAGTTTCTCCTCAGGAAAAGATACATTTTTAAGGCTACTGCAGGGCTACCACCAAGAAGGACCTGCCTAATGTGTTTGCTAATGCATTCCCTTCCGGGCAACCATCTAGGGCCCACATGCCAGTGGTTGGCAAAGTCAGAGGCAGAAGTGGTTGCAGCAATGAATGTCACTTTTACCTTTGTAGAGTAGCCTCAATTCTACACATACTCTCCTCTCCACCATTACTGCTCTCACCCTCCATCCAAGCAAACTAGAGAACTCAATGGCACATTCCAGGCAGACAAAGCAGGGAGAAACCGGTCCATGGAAGGGTGTGGTCTGGGAAGAGTCCCAGGGGCCAGATAGAGAGGTCTAGGGGGCTGCATTTTACCTAAGACCTGAGGTCCACCACCCCAGATTTGATCATTATGGGATATACCACTGAATTCTGTCTAAAGCAAAAATTGTTGCATATTTAGAGGTACGTGCTACTCCTGAAACATACCCTCCAACATTTCTGCAATGAAGTTAAGGACGTCCTATTCCATAATAATAATAATAATAATAATAATAATAATAATAATTTATACCCCATCTGACAGGATTGCCCCAGACACTCTGGGCAGCTTCCAACATATATAAAAACCCCTTGAGCACCAGGCTATCTCACAAAGGCCAGGTTTTCAACTTTTAGCCTTTAATGAAAGAAATGAAATTATGGTGATAAGGGGAAAAAACCCCACTCATCTATGTGGTTTGGAAGGCACGACTCACTCCATTAGTTGTCAGAAACAGTCATTCCCTAGTAAAAATACTAAATGCCTTTTGTTGATACCAGGAAGCTGACAAGTGTAATAGTGACAGCGACATCATAGGAAATTATAGCAGGGATCTGCCTTTCCACAGTAGGCCTTGATAAATTGGACACACCGAATCAGGCTATTTGTAGCAAAGTAGTGAGCCATCACTTCTCTCCCCCCGCCCCCCAATTCTTTAACAGGCTGAGCTTCAAATACTGTAAAAAAAAATATGCCAGCTGTGAATATTGTTGGTGCTACATGGGCTACTGGGTGTGTCTGTGGTTGCATATGTCAATGTGTAAGCAAGTGGCAGTGGGTGTTTTGGCTATATACTTAATATGTGCTTTGGGAAGGGGAAAAGCACATGGAATTGGCTCCCACAAGACATAGGCTGCATTTACATGGCTGCATCCCTTACATTTCTCTAACTGCTAATCTCTGCATTATATTTCAGCTTTCACATGCCCACTATTTTTTGCAAAACTTATGGAATGTAGCGCATATTTACTGCACATTTTTGTGTTACTTTTTTCCACACAAAAAAGAAAAATCTGTTTGCAGCTGCCGTAACTCAGAAAATATTGGGAGTAAACTGACAAAATTGGGGGTCGTATACCAGCATACAGGTCCCCCCCCAGATGTTTTCATGGGGAATGGGGGGGCTGGGGGAGGTGAAGTGCACATGTGAAGAAAGGGTGGCAGAGCCGTGGTGTTGTCTGGCGACATTTGTGGCTATGTCACACCACACCGACTGGTTTGAATGAAAATTAGAGCGAGATGCTGGTGTATCAGTCAATAAGCTAGTTTCACCCCCACTGCAGCCAACCCCAGACAAGCAACCACATCCTGGGCTCCCCAAATCCCTCTCACTACCAAGGAAATGTAATAAGTAAATGGAAAGAGAACCTAGATAGGGTAAAGGTAAAGGATCCCTGGACGGTTAAGTCCAATCAAAGGCAACTATGGGGTTGCCACGCTCATCTCGCTTTTAGGCTGAGGGAGCTGACGTTTGTCCACAGACAGCTTTCTGGATCATGTGGCCAGCATAACTAAACTGCTTCTGGCACAACGGAACACCGTGATGGAAACCAAAGTGCATGGAAATGCCATTTACCTTCCTGCCACAGAGGTACCTATTTATCTACTTGCACTGGTGTTCTTTTGAACTGTCTGGTAGGCAGGAGCTGGGACACAGCAACAGGAATTCACCCCGTTGTGCAGATTTGAACCACCAACCTTCTGATTGGCAAGCCCAAGAGGCTCAATGGTTTAGATCACAGCGCCACCCTAATCCCTATAAGGCTATCAGTACTAGCTATGATAAAAGGGACACTCGTGGTGCTGTGGTCAAAACCACAGTGCCTAGGGCTTGCCGATCAGAAGGTCGGCAGTTTGAATCCCCGTGATGGGGAGAGCTCCCGTTGCTCAGTCCCCGCTCCTGCCTACCTAGTAGTTCAAAAGAACACCAGTGCAAGTAGATAAATGGTACCGCTCCAGCGGGAAGGTAAACAGTTTTTCTGTGCACTGCTCTGGTTTCACCAGGAGCGGCTTAGTCGTGCTGGCCACATGACCTGGAAGATGTCTGCGGACCAATGCCAGCTCTCTCAGCCAGTAATGTGAGATGAGCACTGCAACCCCAGAGTGGTCCGTGACTGGACATAACTAGCTATGATGGCTTTGTTCTACCTGTATGTTGGAAGCTGACTATGTCTGAATTCTCCTTGCTGTGAATCACAGGTGAGGAGAGAGCTATCCCACTTGGGCCCCTGCTTGCGGGCTTCTTGTAGGCATCTGGTTGGCCAAGGAGAATGTCGGAACAGATGGACCTCTGGTCTGATCCAACAGGGCTCCTCTTACTTTCTTAATGTTCTTGTGCCTGAAATCGGTGCTGCAGACTGTCTGTTTAAATAAAAGGGCTTTAAAAACTTCCTAAATTTCAGCAAGGTGCTACAGTGTTGCACTTCCAGAGTTTATTCCAGAGCCAAAGGGGCTACCCCAGAAAAGGCTCTGCTCTTCCTCACCCTAATCTCCATACTGGTTTGTATAATGAACAGAATCTTATCCAGATATCCTCCTGCGATGAGGCTATATTTTAATATTTTAATGTTGCATTTTATTTTTGTTTTTAAGTTGTAATCATTCATCTTGTTTTTATTTTGCTTGTAAGCCGCTCTGAGCCCGGCCTTGGCTGGGTAGGGCGGGGTATAAATAAAAAATTATTATTATTATTATTATTATTATTATTATTATTATTAGTTAAGGGATAGAGAGTTTCACAGACTGATAAGCAAGCTTGTTGAAAGCACTTATGGATTTTATTAAAAGAAGAAAGATAGTAGCTGGATAGTGGTGGGTGGGGGAGTAGATGAATAGGGAAAAATTAGGGATCATCCCAAACTACCTGAGCACATATTTTGATAGTGATGAAATAACATAAATCTCTATTTCTTATGTCTATGTTTCCCCAATAACTGGAAGGAAGAAGAAAGTAGCAAATGGCCCTGAAACAGCAATGAAGAAGGAAAACTTTGACATTGAATAGGATTCAGAAAGATTCATTGTCCTTAGCCAAGTGCTTTGGGGAAAATATTTCTTTCCGTTCTCCACCCTATTGGGTATTTTTTGGCTTTCCAAATTGGAATGTGAGAATCTTCAGCACACCCCTTTAAGAAAAGAAAGAAACTTGTCTCTAGAGAAGCCAAAATCTTGATATTTGAAGGGTATCAAAACATAAGAGCAGTTCGACCAGCAGGTGAAGGTTTGCTATCTAGAACCTTGAAAGGAATGAAAAAGAAAGAAAAAGAGTTTCTCTTTGTGCTCTAATTAAATGTAGATATTACACAAATGCTTAATGGTTTTGGTATATCACCAACAAGCCATGTAGGATTAATAGAACCCCCTACCCCTACCCCAAAAATATTGGTATAACTCTTTTTTAGGATAGGGTCAGCTTGTTAATCAGTTTCTGGGTTATATCTGTTGAAAAGGGAATGAAAGGCATCTCTGGCTGAATACTCTGCTCTGCTCGGGTTACAGCGAAACAAAATATGTAAAGTTTCCTCCTTCTGAGTGTTGGAGCAACTCTTTCAACTTCCTTTTTAAGTCAGAGAAATGTGGTGAATAGGCCGGCTCTTTTCAACTCAAACTTCTTCATGAAGGGGTTGACTCTCTCTCTCTCTCTTTCTCTTTCTCTTTCTTCCCCTCGGTTGCAGTGGTAGTAACACAGCGGCATTGGTCGACCTTTCCCCAGCATCACATGGAGACTTGGTCCTGATTAAAAGTGGTGCTATACACCGAAGGGGAAGCCCTGTGACACCAATGCAAACAAAACCTCGGCAGGACAAGGTGGAAAAGGATAAAGGAATACACTCCATTCTCCAAAGGGAAGAGGGGGAGAAGGAGCGGGAGGGAGGGAAGAGCCCGAAAGAATCTGAATAGCGGAAGGAGATGAAAACCCGCGTTCCGTTTTTGATTAATTCTAGACAGCTCTCCTTTAGGCAAATGACTCCTCCGTCCTCTGACCCAACAGAAGAAATTCTTTTAACTCCGTCCTTCAAGAAACCCCAAAAAACTGCAATGACATTGCACCCTAAGCCTGACCCATCCCGTTCGTCGACTTTTAGCAGACACGTCAAGTTCACATTAGTTTCACATTGCTGGGCCTCACATGTGACCACCATAACTTAATACCGGGCAAGAGATGTATTCATTGCAGATTTTGGCTGGCATAGCTCTGGCCCCTTGCACCCAGCTACGTATATGCATATGGGCAGAAAGACCTGAGTCAAGGTGTGGGTGAAGATGATTGGTGCATGGAAGGAACGAGAAAGAAAGTGATGGTGGGGAGCAGAAAAGGTAAGAAGAAAATACACACGGAATGACAAGATCCTGGGTAAATTTATAGTTATGTGATCCCGGCCCAAAGGGCTGCTGAGGCAAGAATGCTCTCTGATCATGAAAGTGCACTAGCTAGTAATGGTTGTTAATAGTGCAGTGTGGTTTTTACAGAGTTGGACATGTGTGGGTATTGGAAGGGATGCATTGGAAGTGAGACAGTCCTAGGCTAAATGCACATAAAAATTGGAGCTAGAGGATTCAGTGAATTGAAAGGACTTGTGTTTGCCTTGCCCTCCCCCTTTCAGTTAGTTCTCATAGGATTTAAGCTGAAGGATGAATCATAGAATCATAGAATTGTAGAGTTGGAAGGGACAGTGAGGATCATCTAGTCCACCCCCTGCCATGCAGGAATCTTTTGCCCAACGTGGGGCTTAAACCCATGACCGTGAGATTAAGAGCCTCATGATCTACTAACTGAGCTATCCCACTCCAAGGCAGGCTAAATGCTGTAAACATTATGTAGGGCCCAGGTGGCATTCTGCATGGCTTAACTGGTACAATGCATGAGCAACAATATACTATGGTTGGGTCAGAAATTATTGGGAAAATAATATTCTGAGAAATTCCCTTAAGAATTTCCTCTCTCTTTTTTTGCCCGCTGCCTCAACAGCTGGAACATTCCACCTGCCATTGAAGAAGCCTTCTCAACCTACAAATAGGGTAATAAATTTTGAGCACAATGATGGGTTAACCAAATATATTTTGACCTAACCTAAATTGGTAGGGAAGTCCATCTCCCCCAGAGAGTATTCTATGTTCTGGAAAGCTTCAGTGTCCCATCTTCATACAGGATTGGGTCACATTGAAATAATGTAACGTCATGGCTCTGGACACTTCACAGACTCCATATGATCTTTTGGGTTTCATTTCAGTTTCTAATGGTGGCCCTAAAATTATGCAAATCTCCCTTAGAGGTCTACTAATATTGGAATCTGAATAACTTTTGGAAGCAGTGTACAGTGGTACCTCGGGTTAAGTACTTAATTCGTTCCAGAGGTCCGTTCTTAACCTGAAACTGTTCTTAACCTGAAGCACCACTTTCGCTAATGGGGCCTCCCACTGCCGCCGCACGGCTGGAGCACGATTTCTGTTCTCATCCTGAAGCAAAGTTCTTAACCTAAAGCACTATTTCTGGGTTAGTGGAGTCTGTAACCTGAAGAGTATGTAACCTGAAGCATATATAACCTGAGGTACCACTGTTATATGTTTTGGTTCAGCTGGGAAACTTCCAGTTTAAACAGGCATCTGATTCCTCTAGGTTAATTTAGCATCCCATCTTTTAAAATATCTGTTGTTATTCATCCCAAATCCTTGAAGATGGATGGGACAGAACTGAAATGAAGTAAATTATTATTCAGTATGCAAGTGAGCACCTAGCACAGTCCAAGAATCGGATAGACAAAGCTTGCTTTTATGACCCATTTTGCAAATAATGTTTAAAGCCATAAATTTGCAAGGGGGGGGGTCAAATAATGTTTAAAGCCCCAAATATCTGAGAGGCTGCCTTCTTCCCTACAGACTCTCCTGGGTGTGAAGATCAACAGAGGGAGCCCTCTTCGTAGTTCCTCTGCCCTCAGAAGTTCAGGGGTGGTGGTGGCCTGGGAGAGGACATTTTCTGTGGCAGCCGCTAAGTTGTGGAATTCCATCCCACAGAGGTGTATCTGGCAATTTCACAATACAGTTTTCAGTGGATGTTGAAAATGTGTCACTTTGAGCTGGGTGCAGGAGGGACTCAAAGAGCTGACAAACAGTGTATCCTGCCATTTGTCCACCAGAAAGGTATCCTAGGTAGGCAGTTATAGATAAGGATGGAGAAAGAGGAGATGAGTCAGTAAATGCATGCAGCTGTCCAGCCAGGAGGCTGCCTTCAGTAGACGTGTCAGAGATTGCCAATGAAAACAGAAATGTGAGTGAAAATTGCTGACGTTCACTTATTTGTCTCATACCCGGAACAGAAATCAATCCAAAGAATGTGTCTGGTGTTCACTGTTGCTGTTTTCAGTCAGTGAGCGATACAAAATAGATTTCCTTTCCTCCCTCATTTGCATTGCATTTCCTTTGCCACTGGAAATGGGGTGGAATGATATAACCAGTGCTTTTTTCTGGGGCTACTCAAGAGTATGCAGTACTGGCACATATATATTTTTTTCTAGAAGGAAAGCACAGAGTAGAAGTGGGCCACTTACTGTAACAACTTCATGATGAGGTCTGGCACCTATTTTTCTAGAAGAAAAGCACTGGACGTAACGAATACGTAATTATAAAAACTCAAATCACATTAGTTACTTATTGCATAAGTGGACCTAAGCGCAAATAATGCAGCTTTTGGTGGCAGGTGATCTGCAGCAGAACAGAAACACTGCTGCAAGCAGCAAATATAGGGCAGAATGCAAAATGATGCCCTTCTTCTATCCCTAGCCTTCCGAGGCAGAGCTGGGAAAATACTCCTCCCCCTCCCCAGTCTCACAGCCAGGACCTTTTTCACATTGGTATACTAGAAATGCATCTGCTGTATATGCTGCAAATGTTGTAGCCTTGTGGTTAAAGTGGCCTCTAGTGCTTTGGCCTTTGAGAACTTGAGAAGGGCAGGGAAATGAAGACTGGGGAGGGTGCGAAACAGTAGAGAAAAGAATGTGAGCAAAAAAGAAAAAGGAAAGGAATGAAAAAGAGAAGCAGAATAAATCAAAAGCAGCTTTCTTGGTTACACCAACTTCTCAGAGGCCAAGCTTAAGAGGAATGGCACTCTAATGATATCAATTAGGTTCAATCCACTGTGACATTTCAGATATATTATGCTTAGAGAGTAAGTCTACTTAAGTCCATATGTATAAGGTTATTAACTGGGTCCAGAACATAACAAATTATCAGCAGAAACGGTTTCCTCCGCCCTTCAACTACTTTTCACTTTCTAAAATAAATTACAGCCTGTAATGGTTCCATGCTAAGAAGCTAATTCCCCTTAATTCCCCCCCCCCCTTGCTTGAATATGGGAATAGGCATTATATTATTGGCGCTCCTCTCTCTCTCTCTCTCTCTCTCTCTCTCTCTCTCTCTCTCTCTCTCACACACACACACACACACACACAAACTTTGGGCACAGAAATAAGATCCCTATGCCAATATAGAAACAGTTAATAGGGCAGAATGTTTCTCAGGCTGACCAGATGTTTCACTGGCTGGGATAGATGGAGTATGGTTTACCAAACAGGCTGGCATCACACAGGTGCTGTGGTTCAGCCTGAGAAGCATTCTGAAAGCCTTTTGAGAGACACAGGAGCAGAAGATGGGAAGAGAGTGAAGCCTTCTGAGGAGTGGTGACTGGTGCCCATTGGGAATAGTGGGGCAGAAGGCAGGGAGACAAACAGTAGGTGCAGCCAGAGCCAATGGCAGGTTGAGCCAACTAAATTTTGTCCCTATCTCCCCCCTTGCTAAGTTCTAGCAAGAGTCCACAAGACTAAGGAGGAGGAAGCTGTCAGGCAGGCAATGTGTGAACATGAGCCTTGCTGGATCAGGCCAATGGCCCAGATTCCTGTTTTTCCTGTTGCTGCAACAACTCTTTGGAGAAGAGCTCTTTGGCTTTCTAGACTCAAGTCTACTGCAGATCTGTCATTCTGCCTACAGTTATGAAGGAAAGTGTGTGTGTGTGTGTGTGTGTGTGTGTGTGTGTGTGTGTAAAACCACTGTCTCTGTCAATCCCTTTTGATACTCCTTTTTTGCTTCTTGCCGGTATCTAAGCTCATAGATATTCAAGTGTGGTGCATCGCTTTACCATCATTTTCTATTGAATAATTAAAACCGTGTCACCTTGACAATGTCTGGCGGATAAAGCTGTGGCAGGTATAGAAGCTTGTGCGCGTGTGTGTATAAACATCCTCATATCGAAGGATGCCCATTCCCCCTCTTAATTAGTCACCCCAAGGATGTTTCATAATCTCTTCAATTCTCCTGGAGGAGTCCCACTGCATCCCTTTGGAAGCTCTGATTATTTTCCATCCCTTTCTCTATTTTATGTCTCTCATTTCTGGAGGGCCTGTATCAGCCTCACCATCCTTCCCATGTAGGAAGGCTAGACGAGAATCCCATTGGAACTCATCCACACTCATGTTCACGTAATTGGCACAAGAGGTCAGTGTCTGAATACTCTCCTCCCCCACCGCCCTGCCAGCACCCCCTTCTCATGGTCTGCCTTTATAGCTCTAAGCGTATTATTACCGCAAGAAACTGAACCCCTTAAAGTCCAGAAACAGAGAAGCTGAGACAAAAGGAAACCCCACCGATATTATTGAAAGAGGAGAAATGGAAGCAGCAAAGCGACAAAGGAATGTTTAGAGCATGAGGTTTGTCATAAAAATCCGGCATGTTTCTTTTGCTTTTCAAGACAGGCCTTCGATTCATTATGCTTTGCGTGTGAACCCACGTGATCTAAGATTAGCTTTAATTCAAAGGCCTTGATTATGCATTTCTGAAGCAATTGTTTATTAATAATCATGGTATAATCAGAAACTGCTTAATTTTATTATCAATGCTCAAATTTATCGCTCAGTGTTTAATTTTACAACTAATTAATGATTAAATTGTCAGCGATCGCACCTCAAGTTGGCAAAGTATCTCACCACTTTAATCTGTTTTATTCTATTAAATAAAACTGCTCACTAATAGATCTTTATTACTCGTGGTTGAGAGGAAGTGATGAGCCCAAAACAACCCCATGGTGCAGCTGGGATTTGAACACATTGTGTGTCAGAAACCAGAAGGACCGCCCCTCTCCATATGAACCAATCTGAACTCTGTGATCATCACATCAGGTCCTTCTTCGTGTGCCTCCTCCGTGAGAGGTCCAGACGATGGCAACACAAAAAATGGGTCTTTTCTTCAGTGGCTCCTGATTTGTGGAATGCTCTCCCCAGGAAGGCTCACCTGGCACCTTCATTACATATCTTTAGGCACACTGGCACTATCTCAAGGGGCCCCAAGGGGCCCAGGCACCCATAAAAGTTTTGCTGTGGTTGTTCATGGGTACCCGGCCTCCACCCCCCACCTCCGCCCCTGGGGCTTACTCCACACACTGCCTCCATGGCCGCTGGCTCTGCACAACCTCTGCTGCCCACCATGCCCACTGAGTGTCGAGGCTCCTTAGCACTGAGGTCACCAGTGGCAAGGCCGCTGAGCACCACCCACCGCGGCCACCCACCACCTTAATTCTGGAAAGCCACTTCTGCCCTGCAGATGAGGTGGGATTGTGGGCGTCACGGCCCCACCACGCGTACGGTGGCTGGAGCCCAGGCCCCATGCGATTGGGGGAATCCCCGGCCCCGTCACCCCCTGGCCAGCCAATCGGCTGGCTCTGGGGGTGTGGCCTGCCCTATTTAACGCAGGCGTGACTGGGGATCTCCCTCTTTTCCCACCTATCAGCTGTTCCTGTTTGTCGGAGATCTTATCGCCGCGTTCCTGCTCTGGAGCGCTTTCACCTGCTTGTTCTTTTGCTTTAATTTCCCCCTTTTGCTTTTAGTTGCCCTGCCTGCTACTGCCTGCCTTTTCCACTAATTATTATTTTTTGTACATGAATATTTATTGAATTTTGTAACAAATAATGATACAAATCTTATTCATCATGTTATTTACAATTATTCTCCCTCCCCACCTCTGGACTTCCCTCAACTCCCCCTCTGCTGAGTTATTTAGTTATATTTTTTGTAGCCTGCTTTTCCTACACAAAAATAAAATCCCTTATCATTTCTCTGAAATATCTGTTACCCAAATAAAATTGTGATTGCTAATTAAACATTCTATGACCTTTTAAATCGGGGGTCATAGTTTTTGTTTGTTACCATGGTATGTGTTTTATATTGTAGTCTGCCCTGTGATCCTCGGATGAAGCACGGAATAGAATTTTTATAAATCAATGAATTAAATTATAGTTCCAACTCTGCTAGGGACCAACTCTGGGAGTGAGGGACATTGCTGCCTCCAGCCCATGTGGCTGCATTTCTAACTGCTTAGCACCATCCATGGAAACCATGCACTAGTCCAAAATTAGCAAATCTAAAATTAATCCCTTTTTTTAGGGGGCGTGTTGGGTCTTTTTGTGTCCCCTGAATCTTACGGAAATGACTGGTCCCAAAGGACTATGACACCCCTTCCCAAGAGATCAAGTTCATGGGCAACTGTCTTCTGTAGAGAAGGAAAATACAGCTGACTCAGACTCACTTTGTACCCAAATCCATGGTTGTGCTAATGATGCCTCAGGTAATATATGCACTTTGTATCATCTTAGCAACACATACAGAGAGAGTCTTCCAATGGGGGAGAGATAGAGTTAGTATTGTTCACAACCACCCCATCCACCTACATTTGGTACATACCTCTGTACCTTTTAGTCGCCATCTCCTTTCATCCCTATATAGCCTCCAGATGTTTCCAGAAACCACCCCACAGCCATGGGGATAGCACTCTGTAACATCATTAAGTCCTTTTTTTTTGAATTTCTGAGGCATGTAAGCAATATCACTGGCTTGTTTCTTCATTCTCTCTCTATCAAAGGCACGTCTCTGGCCTCGGAGAAATGCTACAATTCTGTGATATTTCCATTAACCGAAAGAGGAATAACAAAATGTAAAATGAAAGCCTATTGATGATGATTTTCTGATACTTTTAAAGCTTGAAAAGCTCTCACCCCTCTTTTTTTATATAACCCTCCCCCCCCAACACAATCTGGTAAATTAATTCTCAGGTGCAAGCTTAAAATAACACACCCTTTAGGAGTTGGGAATTAGCCTAAGAGCGTCAGGGATACAGTGTCAAAGGGCATCCTTTAAGAATACCAGAAAAGATTTTGTAACAAATTAAGCTTGGGATGAAACTGAGCTTGGTGTTTCAGGCCATTATTATGCATAGTTATGAAACACTAGTATGCATTAATAATAAAGATCAGTGTAGCCTTCTAGGGAAAAATGGAGCATTCTTTTAATTAACTTAAATTTTTCATCAAATTGATTGAAAAGCTCTCATCCTTCTGTACTTTCATGTAGCTCTACATTTTTATGCCGCAGGCTCAGAGTGTTTTTATCTCAAATACTTGGTGTTTTTGAAAGAGGCTGTGCATTTGGAGTTGGGGAGGGTGGGGGAAATATATCACAGCAACAAGCTAGAAGGAAGAAGAGGCATGAAATGTGGAAGAAGTACAGGAGATGCTTTGAAGTAGATGACTTAAAAAAGAAAAACATATTTATTTTCCAGAAACACACTCTCTCACACACATACCATTCCCATCATGTTAGATCTGGACCAAATCTTCAAAATGTGCCCAGATTTCCAGGGTTTCCTGTCAAATTTTGAATAGGAACATAAAAAGGGCCTACTGGATCAGGTCAATGGCCCATCTTGTCCAACATCCTGTTCTCACAGCGATTGAACAGTTGCTGTGGGCTGGGACAGACTCTGGTACTATGAGTCCCTGAGCTAGACCAAACGTTGGTGCCTCCTCCAGCCCTTGTAGCATGCCAGGCTTAGGGCAGGAGATATGGGGGCTCTGGCAAGGTCCCAGAGCCCTCCTATCTCCTTCCCAAAGCTGGGCAAACACTAACTAAGCTTTGGGAAGGAGGACTCCATGACCCTGTCAGAGTCTTCATGCTTTCTTCCTGTAGCCAGGCAAGTGCTTATAGAGCTCACTCTTTGCTTGGTGCCGAGTACAGGGGAGCTGATTACACTGCCTTAAAACCACCTCTCCTGTGGGAAATCAGCAAGCAGAATTTGAGCAGAGTTCCTGCCCAGTTTCCAGCAACTGGTATTCAGAAGCAGAATTTTGTTTTCAAAATTACATTTTTGATGGGAAATTACATACATACTTACATATATACATACAGGGGTGTCTTACCCATAGAGGCTAGTGGCACGGGATGCCAGGGTGCCAAGTACAGGAAGAAGAAGAAGAAGTGTTTGGATTTGATATCCCGCTTTATCACTACCCGAAGGAGTCTCAAGGCGGCTAACATTCTCCTTTCCCTTCTTCCCCCACAACAAACACTCTGTGAGGTGAGTGGGGCTGAGAGTCTTCAAAGAAGTGTGACTGGCCCAAGGTCACCCAGCAGCTGCATGTGGAGGAGCGGGGACGCAAACCCGGTTCCCCAGATTACAAGTCCACCGCTCTTACCACTACACCACACTGGCTCCACAGTGTGCCAGGGAAGAGGCGGAGGCTGGATGCGATGCCTCCCAGCATCAGCTCGCTGCCCTCACCCACTTTTGCCATGTTGTGCCGAAGCAGCGCCACGCCTGCAGCCTCTGCCTGCAGTGGCCACAACGGCACAAAGTGGCCAGCTGAGCTGGGAGGCACTGCCTCCAGCCTCTGCCTCTTCCCTGCCAGAGGAGCCACCCTCCAGCCACTGCCCAACTCCTCCAGCCCTGCCAGCAGCGCCGTCCTCCCTAAAAAACTCTGGGAAATGGGGGGGGGGGGCGCTGGAGGGAGCTTTGCACCATGGTGCTGGATATGCAGACAGACAGGCAGACTGTCAAAGGAGTAGGTGACACATTTCAGATATGGAAAGACACCTTGACATCCAAACTCATATCACCTGTTAAATGCTATCACATACTAAGTCCCATTGCATGACAGCTAACTTTATTTTTTTTAAAAAGGGTGGGGGAAGAATTGATCCAATACGGCCCCAAGCACCCGCCCAGGCCAAATCTCTAGCAAACAAACTCCTCAACTGCTTTTTTTACCCCACTGAAATATGTCTTTGGACTATGATAATGTCTCTTCCTTGTCTGGTTGGAGGATGCATATGTGTGTGGCCCCTTCTGCATTTTTAAAAAGTATCATATAGCTTTAAGCGGTCATGGTTTCCCCCAAACAATCCCATCAACAGTAGTCTGTTAAGGGTGAAGAGAGCTGTTAGGAGGGTCCTACCCCTCTGAAGGGGACGCGGGTGGCGCTGTGGGTTAAACCACAGAGCCTAGGACTTGCCGATCAGAAGGTCAGCGGTTCAAATCCCCGCGACAGGGTGAGCTCCCATTGCTCCTGCCCACCTAGCAGTTCGAAAGCACGTCAAAGTGCAAGTAGATAAATAGATACTGCTCTGGCGGGAAGGTAAACAGCGTTTCCGTGCGCTGCTCTGGTTCGCCAGAAGCGGCTTAGTCATGCTGGCCACATGACCCAGAAGCTGTACACCGGCTCCCTCGGCCAATAAAGTGAGATGAGCGCCGCAACCCCAGAGTCGGCCACGACTGGACCTAATGGTCGGGTGTCCCTTTACCTTTACCTTTACCCCTCTCAAAGAGCTACAGTTCTTGGGATGATTTCACAGTCAATCCCTCTTTGCAGTAAACTCTGAGAACTGTAGCTTTCTGGTGGATAAGTAGGAAATGGTGTTATGGAAAGGGGAAGAGCTGTAGCTCAGTGGTAGAACATCTGTGTTTCATGCAGAAGGTCCCAGATTCCATCCCCAGCATGTCTAGGTAAGGCTGGGAATATCCTCTGTCTGCAAACCCTGCCACCATATCTAGGCTGATGAGCACTGTAGTTCAAGACAGCAAGAAGGGTAGCAGGTTGGCAAAGGCTAGGGTTCTTCAGGCTTGGGTCCTCCGATGTTGATGGACTGCAACTCCCAATATCTCCAGCCAGCTCAGCCATTGGTCAGTGATGATGGGAATTGTAGCCCAGCAACATTGGTGAACTCAAGGTTGATAAACTTGGGTGTGGACAATTCTAAGCTAGCTGGACCAATGGGATGACTTTGTATGAGGCAAGTCCTTTATTCCCTTATTCCTAGAGCCTGAAACTCCAGCACAGGATTGGTCCTCTAATGCAATCGAATCCCTAGGTGAGATGTTCTTAACCTGGCTTGATCTGTTTGTCAACGTACTCCTATGGATAACAGCTCCTGTAGCACAAGAAGTAAAGAACTGATGCCTGTCTCACAGTGACCTACTGGGGGACATTTGTACATGGCTACTGTGTACATTACCAATCATTTTTTGGGGGCACTTATAGCGCCACATACCATGGCTGGCAAAGGTTAGGCTTCCTTGTGTTGATCGGGAATAAAGGTAAATTATACCATTTGGAAGGCAGAAGATAATAAATGAAAGTGTGGAATACTTTGATGAATTATACAGTAGGAATTTTCTGACATTAGCAGTGTAGGGCAGAATACAATGTTTCTGATATATAGATGGAAATTCATCATCTATATATAGAGCATTAAATAAGGATAGTACATAAGATTTGTTGATTTCTCCTCGCCTATGCTCACCTCTCACACCGCTTTCAGCAGCAACAGGAGAACTGCTATCACCACTTTTGATAAAGCTTATTTCCTGGAGGTGAAGAAGAACATGAAATAAATGATAAATGATCAGGCAGTTCTGCCAACCACACAAAAGTTGACAATCTCCCACACCCTGCTGCGAGCCAGTCCTCACTGAGTTGGCCATACAACCAGGGGTGCCAACTTGAATACAATATTGTGGGGGCCCAGGTAAGTCCAGCCCTGCATAATTGATCACATGATGCAGTGTGCACACACCATTTGAATGGGAATGCCCATCAACTTTTTGGGGGCCCAGCACCTCAAATATTTTATTGTGGGCACCGAAGCCCCCACAGCCCCTAGGAGTTGGCTCCTATGCATACAACTTTGTGGGTACTTTAAAAAGTTGACACTTTGTGCTGACCAAGTCTATCTTGACATTCAAGTCTATCTTGACATTCTTGAGGACTATAAATTTGCTTTGAAAATAAATAAAAATGGAAGTTAACATTCTTAGGATGCCACGTTTGCTGTCCAATTACAATTTTTGAAGCCATGGTGGCGGTGGTGGTAATTTAAAGACCATCAATGTGCATAGTATTAATGATTTTTTTTTCAGGTGTTTGTAATCCATACTCCTAACAAGACTCCCAGAGCACCACACAACAGACATTAAAGTCACAATTAACAATAGCAATTGGAGTTTTCTGTTGCCTGCCACCAGGGTGATCCTGCTAGCGTAATTCCCCCTTGCCTGCACCAAGCCAGTGGGCTGATAATAGGGTCACTGTGCACAGAGGTGTAGTGTGTGTATGTGTGTCGGGGGGGGGGGGGCTACTGGGGCGATTTCCCCAGGCACAAAAAATTAGAAGCATGCTTCTGCACCTGCAGCCAGAGCTGCACTTGCCTGACTCACTTGAACAGCATGCCAATCAGGAGCTGAGAGAGGACAGGCCCTTGCATGCCTTTGCTGTGCGGGGAGGCAGATGGAGAGTGAGACTTGTGGCGGTGGGTGGCGGTGGCACCCGAGCCCAAGGAGGCACACATGCATGTCCCACCAATGCTTTGCAGTTCTGTTTGGCAGCAACAGCCATGCCTCGTGGAGGCTCCAGTTAGAGGGCACAATACTTGCCTTAGGGGGCACGATACTTTCCTTGCCCTGGGTGCTTCAACCCATGCTATGCTACTGACTGTGCAGGTGGCCAGTGTAAGCTGGCAGGGTCAAAGGGGGGCAATGCCACCATACAATTCCACCCCACCCCTTTACTGGTGCAAAGTAGGGCTGGATCACTCTGTTAATTCCAGTTGCAAGAAGACAAGAGAGGCAACCTTCAGAGCCTCTCAAGCTTGCAACTGGGTAGTATGCAAAAAATGTGCATCTCTCTCTCCTGCCCTCTCCCCTTATACTGAAAGCAAAGCTGATTCCCTCTTTGGGATTGCGACTGGGGCTGTTACCGAAGATAATGGCCGAGCATGGGGAAAGCAGGCTCTCGACTAGAGAGACCAGGCACCGCTGTTCACTTTGTAGTAAGGCAGGGGAACATTATTAAAGAAATCGGAAGCTGGGAGTCAAGCCAGCAGCGCCAGGGCCCTCCAAATCAGAGACAACACCGCAAGGCGGCAAGCCATGGCAACTGAAAGGAGACTAGGATCTTGGATCCCCCATGCTCCTGTTCTTATTATTAGGACACAGCGTGACTAAAAAATATCACATCAAACACAAGAAAATCCTGCCGGCAAGGGGTAAGAGAGGAGGCTGGCCACTGTTGGAAGTGGAACTTATTGTTCACCTATGCTGGGCAGCAGGGAACAGAAATCTGGGGGCAAAAGGGCACCGTAAGCAGCTGGTGCCATGTTTCAGAGCGACAACAATGTTTCTCAAGAGAAGCAGAAAGATTGGACGCAGGCAGGATAAAGGGATGGGAAGAGCAGGAAGCGAACGTCCTCTTCCAAGCAGTCCTCTGAAAATCCACTGATCAAAGTTCCACCAGATATTGCTGCACACAAGTCATTCTCTGAGCAGTGAGAGGTGTCTGGGATGCTTTCACCTATCCAGAGTTCAGTTTCCCTGGAACGAAAGTCAGTGGAGACTGTGGTGTCTTTAGGATACATGGCTTTATATATACACATATAGACAACCTGAGCATAGCATGGAGGGACTCATAGCATTAGCACTCCAACAGATCTTACTTCCCTATTAAGGTTCCCAGGGAGAGCCCCAAGCTATAGCTTTGGGTCCAGCACAGGGCAAGACAAGCCTCTATGTCTCCAGCTTCCAATATCAGCCAAAACTCACACAGACATAGCCTCACTTGGCCTATTGTTCCCTCTCCTAGGATGATGTAGCATCCAGCCAGGTGAGGTGGGAAAAAGCCCACCCTTGTCTCTATGGCAACAGGGCAATCCCTTTGGACATGTAAAGAGCAGTACTTAAATGGCCAGCTAAGGCCATTATCTTACAAAGAAACTGGTCTGAATGTTATAGATTCTAAGCTCGGAGATACAGGATCACGAGGGGAGGTATAATCCAGACTAACCCCCCCCCCAGCCTAATAACAATATCCTAGAAAATTATTTAACCCCCTCTATACTCAATTGGGCCTCCTGCAGATATCACCTCATTCAGAGACCTGTTTCACACCATGTCAGAATCAGTGCTTTGGTATGGAGGACCTACCATTTGGAATTCCCTTCTAATATATTTATATAAGAGAAGCACCTTCTCTGTTGTCTTTCTGGTGCCTGATAGACAAGTCCCATGGACACTCCCATGTGGCTGTGGAGCTGGGGAAAT
Source organism: Podarcis cretensis (assembly GCF_951804945.1). NCBI lineage: Eukaryota > Metazoa > Chordata > Lepidosauria > Squamata > Lacertidae > Podarcis > Podarcis cretensis. Next base: position 23,943,647 of record NC_137183.1, read on the forward strand.
GACAAGGGAGTCATTCCCAGAGTCTGAGATGGATGGGAGAGTCATGTTCTCAGGCAGGGCAGCATAGAAGGAAATACCATGTTTCTCCCTTCCCCTGAGTATGACGACTTGTGAGTCATCTGAATCTGAGTCGCGCAAACATGCAGGGTACATGAAAGAAACAGGCCCTGAAAATCCACATACCCTGTGTTGCATTTTCTTTAAGAGGATTTATATGGATGATGATTTGAGTTTGCTTTAAATTGTTTTCAAGTTAATTCTATAATAGCATATTGCTGGCCTGTGAATTGTTTCAGTCTACTCTTATAAATGATAGTGTGCATGTGTGTTTTTAAAAAACAGAAAAACAGAAGCACAATACAGTGGTACCTCTAGATATGAACGGGATCCATTCCGGAGCCCCGTTCGCATCTAGAAGTAAACGTAACTAGCGACTGCACGTCTGCACATGCGCGCATCACTTTTCACCGCTTCTGCACATCCGTGTGACGTCATTTTGAACCCATGCGCATGCGCAAGCGGCAAAACCCGGAAGTAACGCGCTCCGTTACTCCCGGGTTGCCGAGGAGCACAACTCGAACTCGCTCAACTCGAAGCGTATTTAACCCAAGGTATGACTGTACTATATTACTTGACTGTTATGGGCTCTATAAGGTGGCCCAACAATATTTAAATAAGCACACACACAAATGTACACTTTCAGATAGGACCTTGCAACTTCAATGTAATTCAGGGCATTTGGTAAAACTGCAAAATCACATCTTCATTTTAGGCATTTGGTGAAGGTGTCAAATGACCTGGAAAGGTAAGATATGGGGGGGGGGTCTTTCTAGGCTTCTTTTCATTTCCTCCTCAAAGGGGTCCATGTCATCAATGTGACCCCTTTAATCAGTCACCAAAGTGACTCTTGGAACGCTGATTTCATAATCAATGCCGATGCCATTTCGTATAGCGGCCTCCGATACCGCTTAGTCATTTTGTTTCAGAAGTATGCGTGGAGGGTCAATACATTTCATTACTTTGTTTCATCTGAAGGACAGTACAGCATCAGGACTTTGATTATATTATAAGAATTGTCTTGATGTGACACCAGATTCCTGATTGCGCAATGCCAGACAGAAGAGCACTGGAGGGCACTCAAATTATCCTTCACCCATGCAGCTCGCCAGCCAACTATAGCAAAAGAGACTGTAAATGAAAAGGAGTGTATGTGTGTAAATTAGAAGACACCATTTCATTTCCATAGCTCCTGCTGGCCTTAAATACATTATGAAACATGGACTGACCGAATTAAACTTTGAAGGAGGGCAACTCTTGGAAACCAAAGACAATGCTCGACATTCTGTGTGAGGGAACAAAGCTGGCACACTTATTAAAAAGCAAACAAACAACTTAGGGGTTCTGAAAAGATTCTGAGCTGTTGTATCACTTAAGTAAAAGCCACTTAGCAGCATGCTTTTTGAACTGGTGGAACACTGTTCTGCAAGGGAAAGTATAAGAACATTACTGAAGATTGGGGGGAAGACATGACAGAGGACCCGGCCCAAGAAATCTGAAAAGTAGCCCAATTTCTGGGCCTACAACTCCCCGATCCAGTTGTGGACAAGATTGTGCAGCATATTATGTTTGAGAACCCAATGACTAACTACAGCTCCATACCGTCTTTGATCTTTGACCAAACATGTGAAAAGGCACCATAGGAGATTGGAAAGAACACTTCACAGTGGCACAAAGTGAGCGGTTTGATGATTCCTGTCTACGGTTGTTAGGGGACAGCAGTCTGGTTATAAGAACATAATAAGAGTTATAAGAACATCCTTCTGCTCCCCATTGAGATTTTCTCCATAACATTCCTGGAGTGGACATTTTGGCTGATTTCAATGAAATAAGCAGTGAAACAAGGATTAGCTGTTGTACACAGATTGGCTGCTGTGCATCGAGCTTCCACTAGTGCAACTGTTGGGTTGGATTCTTCTGCTGTGCAACCTTTAAGTTCTGCCATCTTTTAGTGCAAGGACTCTTCTGCTAGTGGACATAGAATATTTGATACAGCCCTCTGTCACCCCAGCTGATTAATTACTTCCTGGGGCAGGGGGCTGGCCTGACCAGGACAGAGAAGAGGAGTGGCCAGCAGATGACCCTGAGGAGGGAACCATTCATCCATCTGGGAAAGCCCATTGAAACAAAAATGCCTTCAACTGATTCCAGAAAGTACAGATAGTGGGCATCTGTGGTATCTTGGCAGGGATGCTGTTCCACGGAATAGGAGCAGCCACACTAAAAGCCCTGTTCCAAGTTGCTGTGGAGTGGGCTTCTGAGATCTTTGGAATTTGCAGGGAAAAAAATCCTGCAGCTGGCGGTGGTCTGCAGGGTGTAAGAGGGAGTAAGTAATCTGGTCCAGAGTTGCATAAGGACTTAGTACCAACACTTTGAACTTGGCCTAGTAAACATAAAAGGTACAGAACCCTGGACGATGAAGTCCAGTCAAAGGTGACTAAGGGATTTTGGCATTCATTTTGCTTTCAGGTGAAGGGAGCCGGCGTTTGTCCACAAACAGCTTTCCAGGTCATGTGGCCAGCATAACTAAACCACTTCTGGCACAACAGAACACCATGACAGAAGCCAGAGTGCATGGAAATGCTGTTTACCTTCCTGCTACAGTGGTACCTATTTTTCTACTTGCACTGGCATGCTCTCGAACTGCTAAGTTGGCAGGAGCTGGGACAGAGCAACGAGAGCTCACCCTGTTGCAGGGATTTGAACCACCAAGCTTCTGATCGGCAAGACCAAGAGGCTCAGTAGTTTAGACCGCAGTTCCACCCTCATCCCTTACTTGGCCCAGTAGCAGATTTGCAGCCACTGCAAATCCCACATGCAAGATGGTCTATGCTGGCAGTCATTCGCCCCCCCCCCCATCAACCTAGCCACCAGCCGCAGTCTCAGGTGTCAATCTCAGTGGTATCCTCATGCAGAGTGCATTGCAGTTAATCCAGCCTCAAGGTTGCCAGTGTTCCCCAGTCACCCCCTTCTGTTGCTACATAGTCTTACCTTGACCCCTGCACAACCTGTCCTGCTGCCACAAGTGCATTGGATGGAGGTCACCATCCTCTCAGCTGAGCTGCAGTAACATAGGCTGCCCCAGTAAGTGGATTAAGGCTTGCATTTTGCATTAGCTGCAACTTTCAGACCAGTTTCCAGGACAGCCCTACATAGAGGACACTGCAGTAGTCCAGTCCTGAGGATACCAGTGCATGGGTCAGACTAGCCGTAGCCTCCTACAGCACAATGACCTTGGGGAACCTGGTCTTCAGGCAAAAAATGGGGGGGGGGCATTCTCTCTACCTCCTCGGTGCCTCTTAATAAACAAGAAAACAAAGAACAAGGAGATCTTAACTGATGTTACCCGCTGAGATAATGAGCACAGCTGTCTAATTACCACTTTGAAAGATCCCCGACTTCTTGAGCTGCAAGAGTGATTAGACCTCTGAAACTGATGAGGAATATAAAACAAAAACAAAAACAAAAAACTATGGAAGTGTAAGGACTATACGAGAGCAGTGCTCATTTGGGAGGGAGGGGGTACGAACAAGGAATGATGTTCCTGCTGAGACAAGTAGGATCACAAACACAGACACAAGAGTCATTGAGTTTCTAGTGGCTCCTGGGAACATGATGCTCCTATGCCACAGTTAGCACTGAGAAGGATCTAATGGTGCGCTGCGAACTAAACATCAGCCAGCATTGTGGGACGATAGCATTTTTTAAAAGGCGATACTAATTTGGGCTCTGCGATGATTTACACCTGCACTATTGCTAGGCCACATTAACACCCACGTTTAAAGCAGTATCATATCGCTTTAAACAGCCATGGTTCCTTCCAAATAATCCTGGGAGCAGTTTGTTCAGGGAGCAGAGCATTGTTAGGAGATGCCTATTGCCCCCAAGAGCTACAATTCCCAGAGTGGTTTCATGATCAATCCTCCTCCCCAGTGAACTCTGAAAAATGTAGCTCTTTGGGGAGAACAGGGGTCTCCTAACAACTCTCAGCCCCTTTAACAAACTACAGCTCCCAGAATTTTTGAATAATATTGTGCAGGACAGGCTACCTATCCAACAATAAAATATAATGGACAAATGAATCTTTCCTGGCTTATATAACTTGGCCCTCAAACACTTATCTCAGGATGGTGTTCACCTCTGTTACGTTAATGCATATCTCTTTATTTACTTACGTACGTATGTATGTATGTATGTACTGAGTTGAAGTATAGTACCTAGAGCAGGCATGGACAAACTTGACTCTCCAGATGTTTTGGGACTACAATTCCCATCATCCCTGACCACTGGGAGTTGTAGTCCCAAAACATCTGGAGGGCCAAGTTTGGCCATGCCTGACCTAGAGTCATCACCATCACCTTTCTACTCTTTCCCATAATAAGAACCTGCTGGATTTGACCAAAGTCACATCTACTCCAGCACTCGGTTCTCACAGTGGCCAACCACTCAAACATGCATTTTATGCATGCTTCTTCCAAATATATGCAGTTTTGTATTAATTGGTTCATTGGAGAATGGCATTGCAAAATTTGGAGGATGCATTGTGAAGGATAGGTGTGTGTGGTTCAATTTGTGTATTGGTTTGAAAAGTGTAAGTTCATGCCAGTCAAGCTTGCAAAAATTTATCATTTCCCCGAAAATAAATGTTGGAAGTGTAAAGAGATTGAAGGTACATTCTTTCACCTTTGGTGGACATGCCCAAAGATTAAGACTTTCTGGGAGATGATTTATAATGAAATGAAAAAGGTATTTAAATATACCTTTCTGTAGAAACCAGAGGCCTTTCTCCTGGGCATGGTCAGCCAATTGGTGTTAAAGAAGGATATAACTTTCTTTATGTATGCCACAACAGCAGCAAGAATACTTATTGCAAAGTACTGGAAGACACAAGATTTACCCACCCGGGAAGAATGGCAGATGAAGGTGATGGACTATATGGAACTGGTGGAAATGGCTGGCAGAATCCGAGACCAAGGAGAAGAGTTGGTGGAAGAAGATTGGAAGAAATTTAAAGTTTATTTACAGAAACATTGTAAAATTAAGGAATGTTAGAAGGATGTTGGAATGAAGTTATGTGGTTTTAGCAGAAATGATATAAAAGATTAAGTCAAAATGGATAGTTAATTAGTGAAAGAAGAGAGTGTAAAATTACAGTATGTTAAGATAAATTATTAGGATAAAAACAAAGATGGAAAGGATTTGCTGAAATATCTAATTGAACTAGAATACAAAAAAGGGAGGTGTGAGGAGGTCAAGAAACAAGCAAATGAAAAATAAGTTATGGGAAGGTTTGATTTGTTTTCTTTTTTCTTTTTTTCTTAATTCTTAATTTCTTAATTTTTCTGGGGTTTTTTATTTTTTGCTTGTCTGTATTCATGGTGATGTATTGTCTTGGTTTTTCTTGCTTAATTTAGTGTTTTCTTTTTGTAATCTTTAAAACTGGAATAAATATTATTAAAAAAAGAAAAGAAAAGTGTAAGTTCATTAAACCACAATCATATCTCAAAACAAAATCAGAAACCTTGTCCATACCTATGCACGAACTCCACCTCCTTCCCTAGTTGAAACATATTGTGTTTGAGATGAAGTGATGTAGAAGATCTAGCTGTGATGATGGTCCCTTCACACATGGAGGCATGGCTTGATATTGCTGCTATCCAGTGTGGGACACGCTTCTGTAAAGCAGTTCTATATTATGCAGCTCTTCGGGGTATAAGCACATAGTATGCAAGTAAACACATCAGGAGGCTGGAAATAAAGTGACAATTGACAAAGTATTAAGGAAAAGAAGCGCAGCTGGAATCCCTCAAAATTTATATTATCCAACCTATTTTCCACGGATTTCTTAGAAATCCAAAACAGAATTCATATGGGCTTTGCATATCTCCATCTGTACTGAGAAGTACCAACAGCAAGAGGATGAAAACTGTCTGAATGCAAGGAAGGGAGATGAGGAAAGCAGCCCGATACAGACATCTACTCACCTAATATGGAGCTACAGCTCTCCTGCATTTCGATAACAGAAATGGATCTCAGTCTCTAAACAGCTTAACACTTGCACCAAGAGAAAACTTGTTATGTTTAAAAATCTTCACACCGGAAGGATCTCCGGACCATTTCTTATGCATGGCTCCTTACTCTCTCTGCTGAGTCTAATGGGCCTTTTTACAAATTTCACAGCTATCAAGCGTTCTCTTCCCTCCCATCCTCCTCTGAATCCCAAATGGCAGCGAATATAAAATATTATTTTAAGCTGCGAGGATGGCCAACCTTTTGAAGGTGGGTCTCCATCTGGAAGGTGAAGGCCAGGCCTCCTGCTGGGATAATGTCACTCTTCAGCTTGCCGAAAACCATTGAAAGAAGCACTCAGAGGACAGCGTTATCACAGCACGACACACCGACACCCTGGAGCGTCCAAGTGCTTAAATGACAATCTTGAAAAGTGGAGGAAGGATGGCAGCAATGGACACAGTTTTACCCAAAGATGCTGGCTATTGGAGGGAGAGGGAGGAGGGAGTAAATGGAAGCGGACATGATTCCAACCAAGGACAGACACAACACAGAGGTCTTGCTTTGTTTCCTCTATGAGAACTTCCACAAGCCATGTTGAGTAGACCACACACTCTTTTAGTACAGCAGCGAATGCCAGTAGAGAAACGGTTACGACTTGGTGCAAGATGTCGTTTGCATGTAAGAGATCCTAGGTTCAATTCCTGGAGTCTCCAGGGAGAACTGAGAAAGAATTGTGAATGAAACTCTGGAGAGGCACTGCCAATCTGTGTGGACCAGGGGTAGGGTGTGGAGTTAAAACTCCAACTCCCATCATGACCAATGGTCTGGGATGATGGACGATGGAGCAACATCTGAGCGGCTGCTGTAGACAATACTGAGCTAGGTGGACAGCTTTCTTTTCCCCTGAGAGTGAGGAGGGAAACAAGTTGTGTTTAGAAAATTATGTATTTCAGGTATTCACATGAGCAAAACAAACCCAAACAAACCTCAGAACATCTCGATCCGCATTTATCTTACTACACTATCCCCCTTCTACCAGCATTCTTGTTCACTCTGTGAATAATTGGCCTTACAAGTTCAGAAAGCCAGAAGGCACCTCAAAAATAATCTTGTCTATCCCCTTGCCAAGGGTGCCAACTTGAACAAAATATCCGGGGGGGGGGGGCAGGTAATCTCTGCCCCGCATAATCAATCCCATGACATAGTGTACACACATCATTTGAATGGCAATACCCATCAACTTTGGGGGGGGGGAGTCTGGCCCCTTCAAATATTTTATTGGGGGGAGCCCCCTTGGTACCTAGGGGTTGGCTCCTATGCCCCTTGCTGTGGTGGGAAATCTGCCTACAGTATCCATCCAGCCCCTGCTTAAAAGTCTCTATTGAATGAAGCATTACTTCTCCCCATTATCAGATTTAGACACCGTCCTGCTTGCCTCCAATACTAAATGCTAGAATGCTATTGGGGACTCTGGGGTGATAATGGGGAAGGAATTTGGTCTGCTTTTTGGAGAGGGTTTCTCTAGTCTGATGCTCCCAAATTTGCTTAATTCCCGGCTGGATTAAGCACTTTTTTGTGATGCAGCTTTGGTGTGCAAAAGGGGAGGAAATGTATTTTATGTAAAGTATGCATTCAAAATGCATCCTTGTTAGATAAATAAAACATTGAAAAGTGCATCTTTTATGTGAAAAGTGTACATATTTTATTTTATTACATTAAAACTGTGCACTTTGCATAAACATGCCTACAAAATGCATAGAAAATGAACACGGTTGAAATGAACTGCTTGAATTTTCAAATAATCCGCGCAAAATGGGATGGAATGGGCCTATGACTGAGAACCAGTGAGACTGAAATAGGATAGAATTAAACCACATTGACAGCATACATTTAAAGAACTAAACTATGATTTCATAGAAACTGACCTGGACCCTGCGATCATCATCTGAGGCCTCCTCCACATGCAGTTCAGAGAACGGCAACACGAGAAAGAACCTTTTCTGTGGTAGCTCCTACTTGTGATATGCTGTTCCCAGGCAGGCCTCAAGGCCCTCTTCAAGAGCAGAAGTCAACAAGGATGTAAATATTGGCTTTTTTGACTGGCAGGTGGCATCAGGACCTCAATACCTTAAGGACCACCTCTCCCCATACAAAATGACCTGGAAGCTGCACTTGTCATCTGAGGCCCTTCTCCATGTGCTCCTCCACAAGAGGTTCAGAGGGTGTCAACATGAGATCGGGACTTTTCTGTGGTGGCTCCCTGTGAAATGCTCTCCTCAGAGAGGCTCGCCTGGAACCATCATTACATGTCTTTAGGCAACCGGCACAGACATTCCTCTTTACCCAGGCCTTTGGCCATTAAATAATCTATGGCCTGCAATTATGCTATCTTTGGTTATGTTTTTATTATGCTTTTTATTATGTTTTTATTATTGATGCTCCATAAAATGTGTTCTTAATGTTGTACACTGCCCTGGGATCTTTTGATAAAGGATGGCATATACATCAAAGGAAGGAAGGAAGGGAGGGAGGGAGGGAGGGAGGGAGGAAGGAAGGAAGGAAGGAAGGAAGGAAGGAAGGAAGGAAGGAAGGAAGGCAGCCCTCTGCATTCTGTGATTCACATCTCTCCAAGCACGATTTGCAGCCTGAATAATTACTGAATTACTCTAGTGACGTCATAAGGGTTTGGATCCCAAAGAGGTGAAGGGGAAAAACAAAGCAGTGCCTGTCAAGCATGAAAAAGTTTTAAGCGAAGTCTTCTGAGTGCTTCTTGTCTCCCTGTGTGTGTGTTTGTTGATTTGGTTTGTTGAAGGATCAAACAGAAAGGTCACAGAGAGGAAATCGCATTAGTAAGCTAAACAGTGGCAATAATTTTAAGTGCTGGCTTCTCCCCCGAGATTAATTTTATATTCTAATATAACTAGCGGCCAGCCAGGGAAGAAAATGACATTTGACAGGACTCTAAAACCAAACTTAATGACTCTGAAGGGGTGTGAACATACTGGAAGTTTTCTGAGCGGAAGACGGGAAGGAAAGCAATAGTGGGCAGCTGCTGGAAGGACGTGTGTCCTGTCCTTATGATGGTTCTTGCATGGCATGGTAATTATGTATTTGCACTCCATCCTATTGATGGGCTTTGATTGCATGAAGGAAACGTCTTGAAGGGTCAAAGCTCCACATTAGAGCGTTTACTCTGCATACAGGTTCAATCCCCGGTATCTTCAGGTAGGACTTGGAGAGCACCAGGTGTGAAATTCTGGAGAGCTGGTTCCAGTTTTCAGTGGAGAAACCTGAGCTACATGGATTTGTATAAGATAGCTTCCTTTATTTCCATGTTCCTAACTGGAAGATCTCTGTTGTGTTATTTTGCTGTAGGGTTCATGGGCAATGAGATTAAAGGCTGGTCAGATTCCTTGAATGGCACTGTCATTTATCCTCCCCCCTCTTCTAACTTAAGCTGATGGTAGAGTAGCAGGAGCTGTGAGAAAGCTAGGGTAGCTCAGAACTCTTTGAGTTCATAATGCTGCAGGTTCAATCCCTGGCGTCTCCAGGTGCGGCTGGGAAAGACCCAGAGAGTTGCTGCCAGACAGTCTAGACAGGACTCAGCTGGATCAATGTTCTTCAACCTTGGGTTCCCAGATGTTGATGGACTACAATGCCCATCATCCTCAGCCTGCTTAGTCCATGGTCAAGGATGATGGGATCTGTAGTCCAACAACATCCGGTGGCCTATGAGCATCCCACCCCTTGTGTAGATCCTTGGAGCTGGAGGCAATATTTGTCATTGAGGATATTTTTGTTGAATCCCTTCCCACCTTTGCTGCTCAAAGGGCTGGCGAACCCTGAGGGAGGAACTCCCCTCGATACACTTTCAGTGCTAATGTTCCAGCCCTTGTTCACTGCCCCCAAAGAACTAAGACTGGCTGTGATGCAGGAAGGAGCCTTTTCTGTGGCTGCATCCACACTGTGGAACTCCCTGCCACAAGAGGTCTATTCCCCAACATTCCCTTTCCATTGGCTGTTTAACTTATTTATATTCTAGTGGCCTACCACAGATGTAGAGAAGCTTTGGCCCTCCAGAGATTGCTGAACTTCAACTCCCAGCTGCCTCAGGGATGAAGGGAGTAGTAGATCACCCAAATCTAGAGGACCAATTGTTCCTCACATCTAGAGCTGCCATATGTCCGGACATTACAGGGATTTCAAAGGTGGAATTTACGTCTGGGGGAATTTCCGAAAGCTGAAAGTTGGTTACTCTCCAGTGTCAGGTTTCTTTTTTTCTTTCACTTGTGCCACTTGTTTAATGCTTTATTAGACCAACGGGACCAAAGGAATGGATTCGTTTTATTTCTCACATGTATTCCTTTCACATACATTCATTCATAAATCTGTTGTAACTCATCTTCACATTAATCTCTGATGATAAGAACAACGATGATTAAAAATTCCACATGAACATTTGCATCCATTTTAAAAAATATTTTGTCTAATTAACCATTTCTAGGCCTATTTTTCTCTCTTAAAAAGCCCCCAACATTTCTAAAGGATACTTTTTAAACGTCTGTTATACATGTCGAACCAAGAACTGCATCGCAACATTCAGAGATGAGCAAAAACTGATTGATAGCTGCGTTCTAATCTGTGCATCTGGGATGTGCAGTTCAGATCAGTTTGCATCAGCATTCATGAAATTAAAATTCCTCTAGCATCTGTAATGTCTTGCCTGAATTGAGGCATAGACTTCCCTGGATCCCTAGGGCATGGTCTGAGGGCTCATGAGATCACTACCATGCTGAAGCTAAGCAGATCTGGGTCTGGTCAATACATGAGAACCACATGATGGTTATGCTCCACATTTGGGGCAGGAATGCTTCTGAATATCAGTTGCTGGAAACCACAGGTGGGGAGAATCCTCTTGTGTTCGGGTCCTGTTCGGTTGTGTTCGGTTTCCCACAGGCATCTGCTCAGCTGCTGTGAGAGCAGGGTGCTGGACAAGATGGGCCTTGGGCCTGATCCAGCACGCTCATCTCATGTTCTTATGTATGCTCTATTGAGTTTGATGATGGAAGAATGGCGTAACATAAATGTTAGAAAATTAAGTACCGTGGTACCTCTGGATGCGAATGGGATCTGTTCCAGAGCCCCGTTCACATCCAGAGCAGAACGCAACCTGCGTCTGCGCATGTGCAAGTCACGATTCACCGCTTCTGCGCATGCACGTGACGTCATTTTGAGCATCTGTGCATGCACGAGTGGCGAAACTTCCGTTACTTCTGGGTCACCGTGGAGCGCAACCTGAAAATGCTCAACTTGAAGCAACTTCAACCCGCGGTATGACTGTAATTGTAAGACTTCCAGTGTCTCCGCTGAGCTAGACTTGAGAAACCGAGCTGAGCGTCATCAGCTTGCAGATCACCCAAGAGCTCTATTTTCACATCAAATGCTTCTATTTCTGTCACATCGTATTTGGGCTCTGTTCTGGAAAAGCCTGCGCTGGCTCCAGTGCAGTTAAAACTGCCCAGGAAAGAGCCTATGTCTGTCCACCACCACCTATAACCCCAGCCTCCACTCCTGATTGCATGAGAAAAGAGTGACCCCTCGTTAATACCATTCTAACAGGCTGTTTATTGTTTTTACTTGTTTTATTTCCTTGCACCTGGAAATAAAAGCAATAAATTTCCAGGGAAATGAAACCCACTTATCAGATTTCCCAAGCATCAAGTTTCATATTAGGAAAGTAAAGAAATCACTCTAACTGGGTGCAATATAGTTGTAAACCAATATAGGGGAACCTGGATTGGAGATTAAGGCTCTGCGGAGGGCTTTCTCATATGAGCTTCCAGTTTCAGACAGGAAGGAGCTCTGGAAGGCTTGCTCTTTAAGAACAACCAGTTTATCCCCTCCAGTTTCATTTTTCCAAAAAGAAAAAAAGCAATTAATAAATCTACCATCACAATTGCCCAACTGTTATATTTTAACACACCAGAACTGAATGTTGAAAAAGGAGACATCCTGTACACTCGGGTGACTAAACAGTGGACCTCTGCCTGTTGTTGGACAACAAGTCCCATCTTCCTTGGACATTGGCCATACTGGCACGCGATGATGGGAGTTGAAGTCCAATAGCATGTGTAGGCCCCAGATTAGCGACCCCTGCTATATAGGGTTGGTGAGCTCATTCTATGAGCATGGATCCTCATGGAGCCAAAAACCAGCCTCCCACAAGATGACAGGTATCCCCCAAAGGAGAAACCCCAAAGATTTGCAAAAGCACAAAGATCTTGGGGGCAGCTTAAAAGGGGACCCCCCCAAAAAATCCCAATGCTGAGTGACCATTGGGATAGAATGGAAAATGAGAATGGAGAGAGAATGGAATGGAGTGTTCTAAAAAAGGGTGGCATGGCTAATTGTCTAGAATCCTGAGCAGAAGCACTTCAACTGCAACATTTTGTTGCAGCAGGTTTATTTGTTGTTGTTTTTTGAATTTTTTTTTTTTTAAATAATGCTTCTTCGTCCCATTCTTCCCAGCTCCTTATTGAGAGGCACTTCATTGTCCCAAAAGACAAGGAAGTCCTTGGGGAACCAAGATGTAGGCTTGGGGCTTCTGAACTGTGGCCTTTTGACCACTCTCTGCTACCCATAACAATGGAATAGAGAAACGTTTATGAAGACTTGCCAATCCTCCTGGCCTGGTGCCTTTTCAGTTGTTCTGGACTGCAGCTCTCATCAGCCCCAGGTCAACATCTGGAGCTGATGGGAGTTGTGGTCCAAAACACCTGGAGAGCACCAGGTTGTGGACAGCTGAATGATGGCATGGCATCACTTTGGATCTTGTCACCGGAGTCCAACCTGCTACAATGGCTACCGGGAAGAATTACCTTGCCATGTGCTTTCAATCCAAAGCTATTTTGAGCCATTAAATAAAGGACATGATTTGGAGTAAAGTCAAATGAAGTGAACTTGGCTTTGAAAGGGGGGGATCCTTACCCTCAATTTTGCAAAGAAATGCCTGCTTGGCCTTTGATACACTCTTTCTTAGCCCACTGGGTAACAAGCACACATGTTCTTGAATTATGGCATCTGTCGACTCTGCTTTAGAAGAAAGAATTGGACCTGTAATTCATGAAGGATTCCTAGTTAGCCTTAGTGAGCTCTCTCTCTCTCTCTCTCTCTCTCTCTCTCTCTCTCTCTCTCTGTGTGTGTGTGTGTGTGTGTACACAAATACATGTTCATGCTGTTTTAACACATTTCCTCTGCTTGTATGCATAATCACAAAATCCCTATTAAAAATCCTTGAAGGATGGGAGAGAGATCAGCTTGGCAAAAAAAGGCTGAACACGTCATGCATTTGGGATGCTTGGTTCATCTCCACGAGCAGTTTGCTTCAAGGACTGACATCCAAACTGACAAAGTTCCTGCAGCAGAACAGCCTGATTTTTCTTCAGGACGGGCTTAAATACTACATCAAAGTTTCTGCGAGATTTCTATGAAGAGACACTTCACTGCGTCCTGATCATGCCTTAATCTTTTAAGTGTTTTCTTTCTCTTTCTCCCTCTCTTAAAGCACAGTGCTGGGTGTTTTTTTCAAGAGCTCTAAATTAGCCAAAGAAAAGCATTGCTAACTAAGCTATCAAAACAACTCTTAAAGGGAGGGGGAAACAAAATCCCCCCTTTCCCACTGCATACCACTAGGAGGCGCTGTAGTCTGCTTTTTGGATTATTGTTTTTTTAAAAAAAAATAAAAATAAAATAAAATAAAATGCAGGCACACATATGTATACCCACAAACCCCCCAGAAGGCCTGATGAAGTGTCTATTCAATGGCAGTGTGGCTGTGGTGTCATTCCCTATTTAATGGCTGTCAGTGAGGGAGAAAGACAACGCGGTGGGTAATTAAAACCAAATTGCGTGCTGGAGATGACTGCACAAGAATGATATTGTCATTAATACCGATTTAACATGCACCTGGGTAAGGTGAGAGAGCAAAGCTAAGGGAGAGGAGGGGGGAGAAACCCCCGAGGCACTGGGGTTGCCTAATTTCAAGATGTAGTGTTTCCAGTCAAAGCGTGCTTTATAATAATAATAAAAATACACACATACACACATAGACACACACAGGATAAAACCGTCATATTATGACAAGAGATATAAAACTGAAACAAATGTGTTACATATGTCTGGGGCTGGGTGGGCTGGAGAAGTCCCCTCCGACTGCATTTTTCAGCAAAGCAAAATCTTTGCCTCTGAAGTTAAGAAGAAAGAATTGAAAAGAAAAGAAAAGAAAGGTTGTCTTGTTGTCCCTGTTCACATATTGGGTTTAATACGTTCGTTGCCTCTTCAGCTTTGATAACGCAGACTGACAGGAAAAGATCTTTGTTAGACAATAATAATAATAATAAAAAGATTCCAGGTAGACCAGGGCAATTTTAGAAAGATAGACAGACAGATATAATGCAGGCACATGCAGACGCACGCACGCCATTAATATTTCCACAAATAAATATTTTGCACCTGCTATTAAATGGAGATCGGGGGTGCCATTCGTTGGAAAAGAAAGGGTGGTCTGAGGGAGCAAGAGAAGTTGGAGATTAAACAGGGGGGCTTAGTTAATGATGGTCTGTTGCTGCACTGCCTACTCAACATTGCTATACAAAAAAACCAAAAAGAATTTCAATATTAAAAATACAGAGGAGAAACCCCAGCTTTAATGTCGACGAAGAGCTGGTTTCTTGATGATTAGAGGGGGGAATGGACAGGAAAGTCAGCATCTCCTAATTATAAACCCAAACCAGCCATCCTTTCAAAAAGAAACAATGCTTTTAAGCAGCACATTGTGGAATTTTTATTTTATTTTAAAAGGCACTTTAGAAGCAGAGGGGGGGGGGGGTGTGTGTGGAACCTGATGTGGAAAAGTTCAATCTATTATTGAAGCCACAGTTGTGATTGATAAATTTCCATCTTCTGCCTGGTTATTATTATTATTATTATTATTATTATTATTGGTTTAACCTTACCTGAAATGTTTGCCTTTCAGAAAAGGGTTATCATGCTGCCAAGGTCCTGAAAAAATTAATCACTGGAGACCATGGGAAGATTTACAGTTACTTTATATAGAAACCAAATTCAAAGAGGAGATCTGAGCAGGAGAGCGAGAAAGAAAGATATCAAAAAGAAGGATGAGTAAGAGAAAAGGGAAAGAAGTGAGTGTGTTGTGCGAGGAAGGGAGAGAGAGAGAGAGAGAGAGGAAATAAGAGCAAAACCAAGCCACGAAGGAAGGAATATAATTTAGAACTGGCTTTTTACATATAGACAACTAAATAGGCTAACAGTGTAACCTTATTGAATTAAATGGGGCTTCAAGGGAAGTGGTATTAGCATTACTTATATACTAGCTAAGCATGCCACAGACGCAAATCCTATAAATGCAGATATATATATCTGTGCAAATATATGTAGACACATATCACGCATTTGACCTGTGCTGCTAACACTGCACTAATTCTCATGAGTGAATAAAAGACATTCACAACCAATATTACTGAAGAAATGTGCAGAGCAGATCAATCCTAGGTTCCATGCCTGTGTGTCCTTCCATCTTCTACTCTTGAATTGCATATGAAACATGTCGAGACAATATTACGACAACCAGCGTATACCACCTCCTTTGGTGTGGGAAGAATCAAGAGGCTTCAAATACAGCTTGAGGTCCAGTAAGCCAGATGCAACTGACAGTGTGTTATTGTTTCAACAGCTTGTTTATTTTACCATAACAGGCAGTAGGGATGGATGGATGGGTCAGTTTTGGTTCTCAAAGTTTCTCATTTTTCCAAAATTCAGTTCTCCACAGTTCCACAGATATTTGCAATTATTTTTTTTTAAAAAAGAATCTTCATGAAAATTCGTAATCATTTTAGTGAAATTTCTCCCAAGCATCACATTTCTGAATGCAGTTTTGATGCACACACAAATGCACGTTTTTTGCAGACCATTTTCTCCAATAAGAGGCTGTTTGGATATTACGTTCAGAAATACAAGCATTTTGATCCCTATTCCCTCTGAATAGATGCATTTTTGTACACATTATTTGCTTGGAGTGCAAATTTCGAAGGATAACTGTGTTTCAGTTTATATATTGGCTGGTGAAGTGTGAAGGTAGTTTTTCATTAAAATGCAAACAAAACTGCATCCTTGCCAGAAAGGCAACAAAAATGAGAGATTTATTGACACAAACACCCCCTAGCATGCATGGTTGATTGAATGCATTGGTGTTGGTTGATCATAAGCCAGGCAGTAGGCTTGTTCTTCATCTACCAGAAAAGGCCTTCCAGCAGGCTTGTTCTTCACCAACCTGAACTACAATTCTCATCTGCCCCAGCCAGCATAGCCTGGGGAGTTGCAGTGCAAAACAGGTTGGTAAATGCTCTTCTAATGCATTCCTTTCCACAGACACCCCAAAAGGAGACCTCACCTCTAGATGCCAAAGAGTAATGCACTTTTCCTTTATGCCCAATATGTTATGGCCTTTATTGTGGACTTCTCTGCAAAAGAAAAAGTGCAGACAATAAGCCATTCTTTAAAAACATGTAGAAAGCTCAAAGCACATTCTCTCAAGTCACCTTTTTGTAAACCCATTCTCCCCTATCCCCACAGAATTCCCTTGTCAGTAACACTGAACAGTTTTCCTTATTCAATATACCATGTTTGTTACTTAACATGCTTCCTTATTGTCTATGGAGCTCAAAACCCTCCATTTTGAAATCACTGCAAGACCCTGAGGCTGAGCACTGTGCATTCAGACCCTCAAGCACTCCTGGGAAACAAAGCTCTGGGACGAAGTGCCATTGCTCCCAAGGGCATTGTATGGGTGGGTTCACATGAGAAGATGGCTGCCCCACGTACCCATTTGTGTGTGTGTGTGTGTGTGTATTACTCATTTTTTATACACAATAGCTTTTTCTGCTTCCTATAATTCTGTGTTCACAATCACAAGCAAATCTTAGGTACACATGAGCAGACATCTCTATTTAAATTATAGCCATGATTTATAAAACTGAACCTGTGTATCTGAATTAGTACAGTTGCATTTTATGCACATTTGTGTCCACTTCCATCCTCTTCCTTTTTTGGGGGGGTGGCAAGTTCTTCTTTTGGCAATGCAGTGGCGAAACATTGGTTGCCAGCGCCCGGGACTGTGCGGAAGGGGCAGGAAACAGAGTATGCATGCGCATTCAACTGCCTAACGGCATCCATGTCACCCAGGAGATCGCAGCCACAGAGAGAAGAAAATAAGAGTTGTTCTATTGTTTGGAGAGGTCACTTCCTGTTTTGCATGGAGAAGCCGTTTTCAGTGGAGCCCAGGGCTGGAAGTGCACAGCTGTATTGAGGCAGCGCCAGATGTTGAAATTCTGCGTCCCTAACAATTTTGCGCCCAGGGCAACCACCACTGTGCCCCCCATGCTATGTCACTGTGCATATGTCCACCCTGCACCCTAACTGCAAGTGTCCCAGTTTCCCCTTTCTCCCACAATCCTTTGCTTCAAGAGGAGTTCTCCATTTTGAACTTATTCCCAACCCTTCAAGTGAATGTGAAGACCTCTAATGGCAGCCATTATGGTTGATTATATATTCGGGGTGCATTTAATCAGGCTAGGATGCTAATATATTATGAACATAGGATCCCACTTTACACCAGGCTGCATATGTACTGTTATTGATTCTGAGATGCTTTAAATATGTTTTTATTACTTGTTGTATGCCACCCTGGGCTCCTTTGGAAGGAAGGGTGCAATTTAATAAATTAATACCGAGTCAAACCATTGATCCACCTGCCTCAATATTGTCTGCACTGGTCGGCAGTGGCTCTCCTTCTGAAAAGCTGTTCCTGGATACGCTAGTAGGACTACAAGAAGTTTCGTAGGGAGGAATATATGAAATATTGCAAAGAAGATAAAGAAGAGAGACATTAGTTATGATATTTAAAAGTAATAGTGAATGTCAGAAATGTAAACTAAGTGGAAAAGATTGGAAAATTTTCAGATGTGATTGACGGAAGTAAAAAAAAAATGTATAAGATATAGAAGTATGTTTTATAATTGTTGAAAATGATATGTTCAAAGACACACAGAGAGAAAAGCTGTTCCTGGAAACCACAGGGGGGGAGGGGGCTCTTGTGCTCAGGTCCTGCTTTTGGTTTCCCCCACGGACATCTGGTTGGCCCCTGTGAGAAAAAGATGCTGCACTAGATGGGCCACTGGCCTGATCCAGCCACAGGGCTCTTCTGATGTTCCCCAGGGTTCCAGGATGTGGAGAGTCTCAGGATGTGGACCTGGAGATGAGGGGGCTTTGAACCTGGGACCTTCTGCATGCGGAGCAGATGTCCCACCATAGAGCTATGGCCGTTCTTACTTCTCTTGAACTGGCTCTTGGATTCAGTAGAGTGGGACCTTGTTTTTTTCTTTTCTTGAGGGGTAAGATGGAGGAAATAGGAGCAGCTAACAAGATAACCAGAAAACTCATTATAGTTTCCATTATATATATTTTTCTAGCTTCACAAAACAGAATATCTTCTGGGAGCTGAAAAAGATACTAATAAAAGGAAGCAGAGTAAACTGGGTTCTTAGATGGCACTCAAGCTATTGGGGTCTCCAGTGACTTCAGATACTACGGCCTGAAGGAGCAGGTTAGGATTTACTAGGGGTGGCAAATCTCATTTATGAAAACTCTCTTAATGTCATTCAAGCCCCCCCCCCCCCCAGAATGTGGAAAAATTGTGGGGTTTTGCATGCATTTTGAAACTGCTTATCAAGAACCAGTTTGAGATAATGCGTCCCTGTTTGGATTAAAGTAAGTGTGTATTATTTGCAGAGAAGACTATTGGATTTGGGGTTTTTTTAAAATAAAAAATAAAAAACCCACCTGTGTAAATATTAATGTATTTACAGAGAGGATTGTGAAATTTATCTTCTAATTTGTTACCAGACCCTCTTGGTTTTGTCATTTTCAATCCACATTGTAAATGTCTTCCTGTGTTCCCTAAATGAGAGAGAGAGAGAGAGAGAGAGAGAGAGAGAGAGAGAGAGAGGGAGGGAGGGAGAGAGAACAGTTCAGATGCTGGTTTTTTGTTTTCAGAAATGTTTATGTGTGGTCCTTATGCCAGAATTCAAGGACTCACATTTTCCATTTTTTAATTCAAAAAGGGAGGGGGAAGTTTCTAGCCCTCAGGATTGAAGAGCTAAGAATGAAATGAGCAAATGGGCAAAAAGGAGGCCCTGCAGTATATTGCTAACCAGGTTATATCCAATGCAGTGCTAACTGGGTTATATCAAGTCACCTAGCAGTATATGTCTCCCATTGGTGAAATGTTTTGTGCCAGTGAAATATTGTTGCAGAAGAGAATGTGTAACTTTGTTGTGCGAGAGATTGTTCAATCTGTTGCACAACAAATTTCTTCTAATTCAGCTGTTTCAGTGGATTCCTCCTTTGCCACAAGATTAAAACTCACTTGCGTGCTAGCGCAGGAGCTCAGATTAGCTCAGAAAATGAGCCGAGTTCTTTCTGATCCTCAGAGTTCTATTATTTTCCTCCAGGGTTAGTTTACACATCATGACCACAAAGCAGCCTTCTTGTCTTCTTCTTTGACAGTAACCATTTCAGAACCAGCTCTTTGAGATCACTGTACCAGCTATGGAGTTGGAACTCTAGTTGGAGTGGAAAGTTCTGTCTGATTCTTAATATCCCATAGTTCAATTCATAGATTTGGATTTATGTTGTGGCCTGCTGGAAGATTATATACAGTACAATCAGGGTAGCTAACGGGTCCCCTATGGACCTTGTTGGACTTCAGCCCCCATGAGCCTCACCCAGCATGGCCAATGACCAGGGATGATGGGATATGGAGTCCCGCAACTGACTCAGCTCTACAGCTGCAAATAAAACATTTTAAGTGTGTTTTAAGCACAATATACAATGTGACACTAGATGACGACGGTGAGACTTACGGAAAATTCAATGCATTTTTAAAAACACTTTTAAAAGAAGGCATTTTCAAAATGGTTCTTCTATGTGTGCAGATTCCACCAACATCTAAACTCCACCTACTGTAAGCTACAAAGCAGCAATTGATTAATAATGGCCCAAATCATGAGGGTGTAGTATCTACACATGAAGTGATTCCCATAGAGCTACAATTCCCAGAGGTCCCTTCAAGGAGGGATTTATTGTTAAACCACTCTAGAAACTGCAGCTCTGGGAGGAGAATGGGGAGCTCCTAACAACCCTCAGCACCCTTTAAAAACTGCAGCTCCCAAAATTGGGAGGGGGGAGTCAATACATTTAAAGTGCTATTGTAGTGCTTTAAATGTATAGTGTGATTCAGCTCCAGCCGCCGACCTCTAGGATCCTGAACTGAACAATATACGCCAACCAGGACAAAATACAAGTACAGCTTTTCATGGTCCCAGTCTTTCTGGTTCAATGATGATTACACACTGAGTGATTTGATCAGTACATTGACTCTGTTAATGTGATAGAGAATGTGAAGATAGCCATCTTCAAATATCTTAAGGGCTGTCACATGGAAGAGGGAACAAGCTTGTTTTCTCCTGCTCTGGAGGGTAGGACTCGAACCAATGGCTTCAAGTTGCAAGAAAGGAGATTCTGACTAAACATTCAAAATAAACTTTCCAACAGTAAGAGTTGTTCAGCAGTGGAACAGACTCCCGCAAGAGGTGGTGGACGCTCCTCCCTTGGAGGTTATTAAGCAGAGGTTGGATGGCCAGCTGTCACGGATGCTTTAGCTGTGATTCCTGCATTTCAGAGGGTTGGACTAGATGACCCTTGGGTCCCTTCCAACTCTAAGATTCTATGATTGATGAATTACATTCTAAGAAAATTGCCAGACAGACTTCCTCCTCTTCCTCCTCCTCCCTCCCACACCTCACCTCCACAGGGAAGGGATCTGTACATTTTCAGAATCTCCCACCCGTATTTCCCATTCTCAATTTGCAGGCGACTTTGCGGGGTTTTTTGGTGCACCAGCTGCATCAAATGAAAGTAATTATCACCCCAGACACAGTCAGGTATTAAGGATAGGGCCAGTCATCTTGAGCCACGTGTGCGGTATGTTGTGGTGGGGAGAGGAAATCAAGGAAGAAGGAAGGCAGCTGACAGGAGACTGGTATCTGTTAGTCTTTTAGCAGAATGAGAGAGCATAAAAGTAGCAATAAAAGACTATGGGGAATATTTGTGAGTGTGCTAGACGGAGGAGAAATAAAGCATGAAGGAACTTGCATCAGGGAAATTCATCAGAGGGTAGTGGAGAATCATGACAATGCTGACTCGAGGAATTGATTTAAAATTGCCGATGATTCTTCAAAAGTACAGAGCCCAGTGGTGGAGTTAAAATACATGATCCATGATCCACTCTGATGCACAGTCTGGGGCCACCACATGTCTCTCTGATGTCTCTCCATACACACACAAACATCTTGCAGAATCTGGCTAAGCATTTTTAAAGTATTATTATTATTATTATTATTATTATTATTATTATTATTATTATTATTATTATTATCATCTTCATCAAGTTTTCTTAAGGCTTGCAGAAATGCATCAAATGCATTATGTAACTCAGGCAGGAGATATTCTATTCTATTCTGTGTTTGTTTTTTGTTTTTCTGCAGCATCCTTGCTGTGCATGATAGTTTTCCAAGAAATGTCAGCAAGAAACACCATGCCCTTGCCCTGGGTGGTATCTCCATTTTAGTAGTGAGAGTGGGTTGGCAACTGAAGAAGGAGAGGTTGGTGGGAAAAGGATTGCAGCAGGAACCAGCATAGCTTGTTCCTTCTTCAGTGGCTTCAGTGGCTTTGTGACATCAGCAGCCGTTACACCAATCCCTGTCATCATCTCAGACCTATTTGCATTCATAGCAGCTAGCACATATCATGCTATGGCAGGAGTGGGCAATCTCAGGCCCAGGGCCCAAATGCAGCCCTCCAAGCATCTCCACTGAGGCTCTTTCCAGGCTCCAGCCACACCTCCTCTCCCCAGGCCAAACCCTTCATTGAACTAGCTTTGCACCACACTCGAGTGTTTCTGCCTGGCCTTGAGAGCCAGTGTGGTGTAGTGGTTAAGAGCGGTGGACTTGTAATCTGGTGAACCGGGTTTGATTCCCCGCTCCTCCACATGCAGCTGCTGGTGACCTTGGGCTAGTCACACTTCTCTGAAGTCTCTCAGCCCCACTCACCTCACAGAGTGTTTGTTGTGGGGGAGGAAGGGAAAGGAGAACGTTAGCCACTTTGAGTCTCCTACAGGTAGTGATAAAGCGGGATATCAAATTCAAACTCTTCTTCTTCTTAATGTGTCCTTGAGTCCTGAGAATGCCCCTCTCTTGCCTGGATAGTGGATTCAGAAATTCACCTACTATACAATGGTAAAAATTCACAATCTCATACCCTCCAACATTTATCTGATGAAAATAGAGGTGTTCTGTTCCATAACAACAGCAACCCCACCTATTTAACTGGGCTGCCCCAGCCACTTTGGGTGGCTTCCAACACATATAAAAACATAATAAAACATTAAACATTTTTTTAAAAAAACTTCCCTGCACCTTCTTCTAAAAGTGGTACCTCAGGTTAAGAACTTAATTTGTTCTGGGGGTCCATTCTTAACCTGAACCTATTCTTAACCTGAGGTACCACTTTAGCTAATAGGGACTCCCGCTGCCACCACGCCACTGGAGCATGATTTCTGTTCTCATCCTGAAGCAAAGTTCTTAACCCGAGGTACTATTTCTGGGTTAGCAGAGTCTGTAACCTGAAGTGTCTGTAACCTGAAGCGTCTGTAACCCAAGGTACCACTGTATAGTTACTTATCTCCTTGGCTCAGGTCAGGGGTCACATAACTCCATACCCGCCAACTTTTCTCCAGTGAAAATGCAGACATCCTAAGGAAAAGTGAGACATTCTGGGTTCAAATAAGAAACCAGGGTGGCTTCTGTAAATCTGGGACCATCCCTGGAAAACAGGGAAACTTGGAGGGTCTGCAATTTCTGCTCTGCCCTGCTTTGTTTCTGGTCCTGCCCACAGCTGTCGTGTGGCCCTCATAAGGCTGCCCAGAAAGGATGAGGCCCCCAGGCTGGAAAGGGTTCCCCAACCCTGCCATCTTTAATAGGGCCATAAACAAAGGGTCAGGAAGGAACTATGGGCATAGAGAAGTAAGCAATAACTAGCACAGCTTCTGTATGTGCATTCCTCCCACCAGTTGGCTGTTGTCCCTTTGGTTAAGTACCACCCTGGTGGTCCAATTATGTCATGCTCTTCCTAGCACTTTACTAAGAGATGGCAAAAAAAATAAAATGGCAACAACTCTTTCTCAGCTGGTAATGATTGTGGATTGCTGGGGAACCATCCAACTTCAGAAGCCTTCCTTTTGCTCAATGTCCTCCCTAGATGGCAGAAGAGACTTTGGGTGCCTGTCTGAGGCAATCAGGTGAAAGCAAGGGTAATTGATTGGCCATCTGAGTGACTCCAGGACCCAGTTGGGATCATTCTGCCAAATTATACATAAAAGCTTTGATCAAGTATCCTGAGAGAGAGGCACAAGCACTCCCTATGATGTTAAGTTGCCAGAATGGCTGGAACAGATGAATCTTGCGTTTCTCCAACAGGTTATAAAGATCACACGAGCAAACATGAATTAGAGGGGAAAGCTCTTTGCTGCAAAGATAGCCAAGACACATTGGGGAAACCACCAGAGTCTTGTTTTACAATCTCAACATCTGTGGAAGAGGGGAAAATAAACCTGTGTTAGCCAAGGGCAGATCAGCACCACACATGGCTTCCATCGAATAATCCAAGGAACTGTTAAGTGTACTGGGAATTAGAGCTACAAGTGAAACTGCGGTGCCCAGGATTCTTTGCAAGAAGCCATGTACATTAAATGTGCCTTCAACGTTTGGTGTGGACCTGGCCAATGTCAAGAACAGAAGAAATGGGTCAAAAGCATGCACAGATGAGGAGAGGGCTTTCCTGTTGTTACTAGCAAATGAGATACACATTTTCTGGAACAATGAAGCTCCATTTGGTACTACAGTTCCCAAAATGCTTTGTGAGGAAGACCGCAACAGTTGGGCTGATGCATACATAGCTGATAAGTCCTGGTAACTGTATAACTAAGCCCAGATAACAGAAGTAGGGAAGCTTTTTCAGCCCGAGGGCCACATTTGCTTCTGGGTAAGCTTCTGAGGGCCACATGCCAGTGGTGGGCAGGGCAAGAGGCAAAGTTGAGCAGAACAATGAATATAAATCTTGCCTTCTGCATGCAGAGCAAGTGCCACCCCATTAAACTACAGCCCATCATTGGAAGGACATCTTCCCAAGCGTGTATAGTTAATGCAAACCTTATAAACCACTTGGAGCTTTTTGTAGATTAAGTGGCCTATGAATCTTGTCAGATAAAGAATAATTAAAATTATGGAATTCATAGCCACAAGATGTGGCAATGGCCTCTTGCTACAGTGATGGTGTAAATCATGAGATAAATGGGTGAAGGCATGTTGGACTACCAGTGGCTGTTAGCAGGGCCAGCCCAAGACATATGGGAAGAAGGGGTGAAGGAAGATCTACATCAGGAACAAGTGGGGAAAGAAATATCTACATCAGGACCTGCTGCCCTGGTGGATCGTGTTGCCTGAGGTGGTCACCTCAATTTGCCTCATACTTGGGCCTCCCCTGGCTGTTAGATATGATCAATAAATAGAGCTTCCATATGCAGTAGCAGCAGCACGCCTCTGAGCAGGAGATGCTGAAATTAAACAACAGTGGAGGGCCATTCCCTCATTTAACCATGCGGGAACTTTCCAGAAGCATCTGGCAGGCTGCTGTTGAAAGCCAAAAGATGGACTGGGTGGACCTTCAGTACGATCCAGGAAGGCAGCTCTTCTTCTGTTGTTATTGTTGCATGCTAAAAGAAAAAGAAAGAAAAGAAGACAAAAAGAGAGAAGAAAGCGTGGAGGGGGATGCTGCTGTTTAGATCAGTGAGAAAGGAGTATAGATTTCTTTCAAAGAGATACTGTCAGTTCTGGCAGGCCTAAAATTAGACCAACCAGGTAGGGATTTTGCACCGTCCCCCGGGTCCACCTGTCAGCTTGTTGGAAACAAGACTTGTACATTTCAATACTCTGCCAGCGCGTGGTGTTCATGCGAACGATGCAGGCAGGAGGAGTGGAGAGGGGTCCCACATGACACACAGTTCGGGCTCTTGGTTTTGTTATTCTGTGTTCACTTATTTCATTTCATTTTCTTAAGGGACTGTATTGCAGGGGAGGGGAAGGAGGGAGAAGGAATCGTTGCCTGTAGTCCTGTGCATGGTTAGGCTGGCAAAATCCTCTTTGTTTGAATCTGACTGGATTTTGTCCCACAGCATATACCTGGAATGGTCTATCTATCCTTGCCGGAAGTCACTCTCCAAGGTTTTATGTGGACAGAGGGCAGTTATCATATCCCGCTTTATGGTAAACTCTTAGAAGTCCTCCATGGTCAAAGGCAGGATGCCCCTGAATCCCCGCTGCTGCGAATCATGAGTGGGGAATAATGACTTTGTCCTCAGATCCTATTTGCAGGCTTCCCAGGGGGATTTGGTTGGATGCAAGACAAGGTGGACCATTGGCCTGATCCAACAAGGCTCTCCTATTGTTTCTATGTCCTCTGTCTGAAGGTCTAACCTCCTGTCCAAATCCAGCTTAACAATGAAGAAGCCTAAGCAGAGAGAGAAGGAGGCCGAATTCAAAACTGCCCACCAGCAGTGAGCACCTCAGCAGCAGACATGGAAGGCACAAGGGCCACCTGGCCACAGTCTTCCTTATTGTGACTGATGATTTAACTTTGCTTTACTGACCTGGTTCTTTTATTTGTTTGTATTCTGCTTTGGTGTTTGTTTACAGGGAGGTATGTAACAACAGCCGCTGCCACAGCAACAGCAATGAAATAAATCAGCATATGCAAATGTTAGACCTGTGTTCTCCTCTTGGATGATGTTTCCTATTTTGGGGGGAGGGGCAGCATATAGGTGACCACTTTACCTGAATTTCCCCATACTTGCTCCCTGAGACTCTCTGAGCAAATTTGAAAGAGCAGGCGTGTTTCAGTTTCCATATTTGTTAAGGGAGTGTGAATTATGCAGATTCACATCAGAAACCAAACAAATTTCTCACATATGCCAACCTGAGTTGGCTTATTTTCTTGTTCTGTCCAATCCATTTTTGGTGCGTCATCCGAAACAGCATGTGAACTGAAATTTCTTCGAAATTCATACATATTTTAATTTTGCTTTGTGGTTTTTCTAACCAATTTGTTCAAAAAATGTGTGTGTATATATGTATGTATGTGTGTGTGTGTGTGTGTGTGTGTGTATACACACACAAACAGTGGTACCTCGGGTTACATACGCTTCAGGTTACATACGCTTCAGGTTACAGACTCCGCTAACCCAGAAATAGTACCTTGGGTTAAGAACTTTGCTTCAGGATGAGAACAGAAATCGTGCTCCAGTGGCGCGGCAGCAGCAGGAGGCCCCATTAGCTAAAGTGGTGCTTCAGGTTAAGAACAGTTTCAGGTTAAGAACAGACCTCTGGAACGAATTAAGTACTTAACCTGAGGTACCACTGTACACACACATATATATACACAGTATATGGGGGAAGTGTGCATAAAAATGAAGATATTAGTGAAACTAACATACAAAAATGCATTATACGAGGGAAATTTGCTTGCAAAATGTGTATATTGTTCAAAACTGAAGAGAAATTGTGTTTATTGGGAGAAATTTGCACTAAAATGCTGGAGATTTTTCATGAGCATTTTTTTACAAACTAAAAAAACCAGTTTTAATGATGATTGGGAAATTCAGAAACTGAGATGACAAAACTGGACAGATACTTCCATCCCTACTTGCAAGACTGCTAACTACTCAACTCTTGCAATGAGCGGATGTGGGAAAGTGTGGGGCAATTAGTGCCTGAGAATGAGGTCCAAGAGCCCTTGTAAAATGAGTGACTGCACCTTCTAAAACCCTCCTTGGAAACCTTTGCAATGCCAGAAGTTCAGTGGAAAATGCATGCGGTTTTGCCTGGAGGCAAAAAGTTTTGACAACCACCATTTCTGGTGAAATTATTTCAGAATCTCACAACTCCCAGTTCCCTTATATGCCTTCCAGACCCCCCAAGTCTTCTTCCTCACTTCAGGTTTTCTTCGTATGAAAACTTAAGGTGTTAGACCACCAGAGGTGTTACATGAATACGTAAATAATGTCGGTGCAGCTATTTGAAGATGAAAGGTGTTATATGGCTGCCTGAGCGTTATCCCAGTTTCAGAGCTCTGAAATGTTTGATGTGATTATGTGTGCACATAATATTTAACGGTAATTCAATATGCAAATTCAAAACGTTATTTACATTTCTTCCAGGCAAGCTTAATTTCCAGTTATCGGAGGGAGGGAGAGAGAAATCTTTTGCACAAATAAGGTATCGCTTATTCCAAAGGTCCCTTAAGGCTACTTTGGACCATAATCTCCTGAGAGGTTTTTTCTTTTTCTTTTTTCTAAGCTGCCCATAAGACGACAGGCGGGTCTAGTTGGTGGTGTTATTATGGATTACTGATGAAACAATAACTACACATAATATGTCCATCAAAACTAGACCCCTGGTGCAAGATTGGTATTTTCGTGCATTTTTTAAAGACGATACACATTCCAAAGAGACCCATCTTCACCCATTTGCAATAAGCAATCCTATTCACAAGCCAACTGAAGCCTAAATCTCTCCAAGTCCTTTTGACTTCTTAGTCAATTTCTGTTGGAATTACAGTCTTGAAGAGTAACCATGTAGAACTGTCACCAGCTTAATTTTGCTGCTATGACCACCGTTGGAAAGAACATCATGGCAATTTGATTGCCCTGACATATTTCTTTTTTTTCATATATGAGTGTTTTTATTGGGGGGGCAGCATCAGCCCCATCCTTTACATGGCCACACAAGGTCTGAAAACAACCTTCTCCTCCACACGCACCAAACACATTACCCCCTTCACAAATGAAAGCAACGTGGTCAAAAAGGTTGTTACCACCTGATTAGTGCAGGAACAGATATGCCATACTCAAGACCCCCAAAGAAGACTTACTTGATTTGTCCTGGGGTGGTGGCTTTCTCAACTGTCTTTGGCTGCCAATCAGTGACGGGCAGGGCTGCCAATTTGAATCAAATATTGAATCAAACAATCTATCACAAGACACAGTCTGCACACACACCATTTGAATGGCCATGCCCACCAACTTTGGGGGCCTAGCCCCCTCAAATATTTTATTGGGGGTGCCAAAGGGACCTTGACTCTTAGGAGTTGGCTCTTAAAGTGAGGGGAGGGGTGCATGCCTTATAAGCTTGTTCAACCCCTAAACACTGCAGTTTTCTCTTTGCTGAACACACCCTTCCTGTGCAGGATGGGCTTTGATAGCTACCTGCTCAACGGAATTTTGGGAATGTTAGGAATTTTGGGGAGAGCCCTTTCAATTTGCCTACTCTTTGTTTTTGCCTACGTCATACTGCTGGGAATCTTGTTTGGAGTGGCATTCATTCAGTTGGTGATTAGCCCGGGCACAATAGTTAACAGATAAGGGGTAATCAAATGAGGCAGCGTTGAGTTAAGGACACTTTGTCACCTTTCACTGGGTGTGTGTGTATGTGTGTGTCAGTAACGGGGGATTTTATTCTTCTTCTTATTTATTCAATTTATACACTGCTCTATACCCGGAGGCCTCAGGGCAGTTCACAAACAAAACCACAACATATGAAATCAAACCAAAAGCAACAACCCAATGAACCCTACCAAAAAAAGAGCCACGTTCTCAAAGGATGTTGGATCTCAATAAGATCAACCAAAGGCCTGGGTAAAAAGGAACATCTTTGCCTGGCACATAAAGGTGTATAATGAAGGTGCTAGGCAAACTTCCCTGGGGAGAGCATTCCAAAGACGGGGAGCCACTGCAGAGAAGGCCTGTTCTCATGTTGCCAGCCTCCAGACCTCTTGAGGAGGTGGCACATGGAGGAGGGCCTCAGAAGATGATCTCAGGGTCTGGGTAGGTTCCTATGGGAAGAGGCAGTCCTTGAGGTATTGTGGTTCTGAGATTACTTCTTGACATGTGTCCTGGGGTAAATGCCAAGCCAACAGAGCCACAGTGCACATGCCAAGACCAGATTCTCAGGGTGTATGGAGCAGGGGGTTTCTTTCCTCCAACACCATAGGCAAAGCTGGTCAACCTGCCCATGACTCATTTGGGAATTTAACTCTCAATGAGCAAGAGTCCCTGCCCAGACTACATTTTGATTTGGTTAATGAGGTTGTTGGTTTGCAGATCCTCAGTCCTCTCTCTCTCTCTCTCTCTCTCTCTCTCCAAATTGCTGTTGTGTGCGTCTTTTTCCAGGCATGTTGGCAAATTCCCATTATTACCAGGCAACATGAGGGGGAAACTATGTTCATTAATGTTCCACTAGCAGTAAATGCTAGCCTCCAGAAAATACCTGGTGTTAGGATCCATCTGCTTTCAAGCAATATGTGTGCACATCAAACTACGGATCCCAATTTGGGAGTCCTGTTCCTGACCAATTGCTTGCATTTCCACTCAAGGGAGGTCTGAAATGTCAGAATCCTCTGTCATCTTGCCTGTCATATCACATCGCACAAAGGAACATGGAAGTCGTCAACCTGTCTTGCTGTTTATTGTCACAAAACCCCATAAACACTCGTTCTCCATAAATGGTATCAGCCCAATTAAAGCGCTCTTTACTAACCCTGATCATTTTGAGACAGAAAGTATTGATTTATCCACCTATGGGCAGTGCATAGAAACATCTCTTAATGAGAATGATAGCGACCCCTGAACTTTGCTCTTTAACCTCGTAATATACTCTCTCAATTTTCTGTTAAGTGGTCTAGTGGCCCGTCAGCAGAGATGGAAAGACATGCCGATTCTTTAATGTTGACACTGGCATACTCAAAAGGAATCTCAAATCTTCATTTTAATGGGAGGTGAATGGAGGGGTCACTTTTATGCTAGGCTTCCAGCTTGTTTGACAGGGCTTCTCTTAATAAGTGAACCATTGTTGGGGTACATTGTCCATCAAATGCCACAGCCACTTAAACAGGAACTCTGCTTAACTAAAACACAATTGCTGTTGGGTTGTGAAGCTCTAGAATATTGCATCATATCACATCCTGCCAAATATGCTCTGTGGCAGAAATGGGCGCAGTCACAATTTTGAGGGGTGGAGGGTGTTAGAAAATCAGAATTGGAAAGCCAAAACCAACCTTCACTCAAACCTAAGGGAAGGCATGAATTTATTTGACAAGGACAAGATAGCAGTTGCAGGCTTGCAAGCGCATCCATGGCATTTAAATCAAACCAATTCTACGGAGCTGGAACTGTTTCTCTTTAAATGAATACTCCTTTGGAATGCGATAAACATTAGGAGACTGATAAAGGTGATTTGGAAGACATTTTACAAACCGGGTTGGGAAGGAGATCAACACTGTTCCCACAAATAAATGCCCACCAGAGAATCAAAACAAACGGCTTTTAATTTCCATGCTTTGGGGTTTTATTGTTGTAAATACAACCGTTTGCAGGACTAATAACAACGCCTGGCTCCATTGAGTCAATTATGCCACCGAGCATTTGGTTGCACTATTTTGTGCAGGTCTCCATTTGCATCGCCCATGTGCCGTACATTTGACAAAATTAAATGGCACTGCTGAATTGCCATATGTTCTATCTCGGAGAGCTTACAAGACTAAGAACAGAAGAATATATATGAGTGTGCGCGCGTGTATTTCAAAGCACACAAGCAAATATGCCAATCATTCTGGATAATATTTAGCAAATAACCAAGATATTTGGATGATAGCTTTATGAAACTGGGGTGGGGGTTGGATGCTAAAATGATTAGGAAGGACAGTATGGTAATATGTGATATGGAGCACCCGAAAGAGGGACATGGGGATCCCCGTTGCTTGCTTGGTTTTATTTGGTATCCAATAATGCTGTCACCAAGATCACCTGAACTTATTGTTTGAGTGGTCCTAGGACTGGAAGCAATTTAAGTCCTGGAACAGAGAAGATAATTTCCAGCTTCTTGAGAGAGTTCACGAGGTTTTATTGTCTGCAGGGTGACTTGCCCTTAGGAGTGATGCTGGGGGTGGGACTTTTTTTAGTTTCCTTATTACTTAATTTTGCTGCCATTGCCATACCCTCCAACAATTCTCCTATGAAAATAGGGGTGTCCTATTTAACAGTAGCAGCGATAACAACAACAACAACAACAACAACAACAACAACAACAACAACAATTTTATTATTTATATCCCGCCCTTCTGACTGAGTTGCTCCAGCCACTCTGGGCAGCTTCCAACACATACAAAAACTTCTCTGTACAGGGCTGCCTTCAGATGTCTTCTAAAGGTTGTATAGTTAATTATCTCCTTGGCTTGGGGGCTGCATAACTCCATACCCTCCAACATTTCTCCAATGAAAATAGAGACATCCTACCATAACATTCAACATTTCTCTGATGACAATAGGGACGTCCTAAGGAAAAGCTAGACATTCCGGGATAAAATCAGAAACTGATGACTTCTGTAAATCTGGGACTGACCCTGGAAAACAGGGATACTTGGAGGGTCTGCCGTTGCATGGAAGGACAGCAGTATGGATCATGGCTCAGTTGTAAAGCATCAGTTTTGCATCTCAGGTTCAATCCCTGGCT
Organism: Podarcis cretensis; assembly: GCF_951804945.1. NCBI lineage: Eukaryota > Metazoa > Chordata > Lepidosauria > Squamata > Lacertidae > Podarcis > Podarcis cretensis. The sequence continues at coordinate 23,975,527 of NC_137183.1, forward strand.
TGCCAAACAGAGCTGGGCAGACTCTTGCCTAAAACCCTGGAAAGCCACTGCCAGTCAGTGTAGCCAATAGTGAGTTAGATGGACCAGAGGTCTGATCCAGTATAAGGAATCTCCCTATGTTTATGCTTATGGCCTTCCCAGAAGCATCTGGCTGGACACTGTGAGAACAGGGCCTTTGTCCTAATCCAACAGCCTCTTATTATGTTGATAGGAATTCCAGAGTTGTTACTCTGAAAACTGTGGCTCTGCAAGGGAAACAGGAGTCTCCCAACAACTCTCAGCATGCTTAACAAATTGCAGTTCACAGGATGGTTTGGGGCAGGAATAGCTTTTTAAAGTGCTATGATACTGATTTAAAGGTATAGCACCGATGGGGTCTAATTCAGTCTACAATTTCCATTTTTGAACCGAGAATAAAAAACTGACCTCTTGACTCCAACACCCGGCCTTGTTGTACTTTTTTAAAAAACAAAACCCTTATTCCCCCTATTCCCTTCTTTATCATCTTGCATGTTTAACAGTTCTAGAGAACTGAAAAGTTTGTCCACTATCTCAAGATATTTGAAGACATGAATCAAGAGTTACTGCCAACATTTCCCCAAAATCCAATGTGCTTTTGGAAATTCAAAGCACCCGCTCATTGTCAGACATCTGAGGAATTTCCAAGGGAGCCAACGGTGTTTAGATAAGACAAGCAAAATTTATTGGGATGCTTCAGTACTACTTTGTCTCCAAGGGAATTGCTGATAAACATCTTCTCAAAGAAAGATGCAAAGCATAGCTGGGAGAGTGGAAAGGATTCTCCTCCAGCAAATCATCTGACAAGTTCCAAAGGGACCAACAGGATTTCATTGTAGTATAGCATTCCATTCAAATTTCCTCTCAAGTGACAATGACATGAAGGGTTCAGCCAGAGAAGGCCCATATACCAGACAGGGTGGCGCTGTGGTCTAAACCACTGAGCCTCTTGGGCTTGCTGATCTGAAGGTCAGCAGTTTGAATCCCCGTGATGGAGTGAGCTCCCGTTGCTCAGTCCCAGCTCCTGCCAACCTAGCAGTTCGAAATAACACCAGTGCAAGTAGATAAATAGGTACTGCTGCGGCAGGAAGGTGAATGGCATTCCTGTCCGCTATGGCTTCAGTCACGGTGTCCCATTGCGCCAGAAGCGGTTTAGTCATGCTGGCCACATGACCCTGACATCTGTCTGTGGACAAACGCCAGCTTCCTCTGTCTGAAAGCAAGGTGAATGCTGCAACCCCATACTCGCCTTTGACTGGACTTAACTGTCCAGGGGTCCTTTGCCATTTATTTATTTTTGCAAGAGGACATGACATTGAGGGGCTTGGCACAATGCAGACATAGCAGTGGAGGAAATTTGACACTCCTGCTGCAGCCCCTACCCTTCTCAGTAACTGGCAGCAACACATGGCCTTTGGGGCCAAGGTTGGCAAATTCCTGCCCACAGCCTGCCATCAGTTGCTATTGCTCTCAGCTCTCCCAGGGACTGAACTGGGGACTTTTAGCAGGCAAAGCAGATACCCTACCACTGAACTCCAGCCCTTCCCCAAAGCAGGGTGCACTTGCATTGGAGGAGTACCAAGACATGCTGTCCAAGAAGACTCAGGACAGGAACAGCGAGCATCTTAGCCAGCTTGAAAGAAAGCGAGGACAGCGTATGTTACAACATAAATGAGGGCATTGCGTGCAGCCAGTTAGGGTGAGGGATTCTTTGAAAATGAAAAGGCACCAGTTTAGAGATTTCCTTTTTCTCCAGCATAATGGAGGTTGCCGAGGCGCTTCTCTTGCACATCACATGATCAACAGCTTTCCTTTGCATCCATTATTATCATCTCCCTTATTTTATCCCTTTTGCCCTTTTCCTTATTTTGAGGAAGCCAGTGTTACAAAGGAGGAGGAGGAGGAGGTGGCAAAGAGAAGATTTGTATAGTGAGGAGGGGGAAAAATGAGGCTGAAAATGAAGGAAATAATGGGGAATCTACCGAACGAGTGGGTTTGGGAGTGACATTTGCCAAGCGCTATCATTCCATCATCTAATTTGGGGGTTTTCTCTGCATGAGAATGCCAGCTAAAGAGTTATGTCACCCAAATGGCATGCAATATTGGTTGGGGTCCGCATTAATGCCGACTCGAATCGAGGATAAGGGGGCTTCAGTGCATCATGTAATAGAGTGTAAAATTAATCAATCCTCTTATGCTCAGTCGGCATCCTTCTCCAGCACAATGGCACCAATTTGTTTGGAACTAGAAGGCGCGGAGCTGTGATAAATTAAGGAGGACCCCTTCAATTTACACAAGGAAGCCACGGCAGAGCGGGCTGAACATTAGAGACTGATGTGCAAGTTCTTAGTCCCATCTGTGCTCTCAGCCTAGAAGAGTGTACAACTCTTTCACCAGGGGACAATTAGAAGTCGGCAGTGATCCACTGGGTGCCCATACATTCAGAGAACTCTCCTTTTGTGTATGACCCCTTAAACTCTTACTATAATTCTTAACATGATGACCTGTAGCAGTTGAATTCAAGGAAGGATAGGAGGTAAGTGGTGTCTGGCTACCCAGTTAACATTATTCCGAGGGCCTGGTATTTAACCTCTTTGCTCCTGGATTTTGACACTTGAGATGTGTGTTTTTAGGACCCACCTTAATTCTGTAACTTTAAGGTGTCTTAAACTGTTTTTCATGTTGTGTTTTAGTTGTTGTAACCCACCCTAGGACGGTGGGGCAAAGGCCAGGTAATAAGTAGTAGTAGTAGTAATGATGATGACGATGATGTGGTTCACACAAAGCAAGAGAAGCGTTTAGAAAATGAAGTTTCAGTTTAATAAATTTTATAATAATCAAGTTCACGCCCACAAGCACAATCTGTTGATAGCAACCTCTCTAGAGGAGGAAGTCTCAAAGGACTTTCTCCTGAAGGGAGGGGGATGAGCAAGAGCTTTCATGGACCTGGCCAACCAATCAGAAAGGGACAGCGCTTGTACTGTAAGGCTGGCACCACCCCAATCACTTCCACTGTACAGCATCCTGCCCATCCATATCTGGGGGTAGTGTGAGAATCACTAGCCATTTTTAGAGGGGGAGAAGGGGAAGTAGGGATTTTGGGGCATCCCTCAATTGGTCCTTTAGTTCATCTTTTTAGCCTACCTCATACTACTCCTTATAGGGAGCGGGTGGCACTGTAGTCTGATCCTCTGAGCCTCTTGGGCTTGCTGATTGGAAGGTCGGCAGTTTGGATCCGTGCAATGGGGTGAGCTCCTGTTGCTCTGTCCCAGCTTCTGCCAACCTAGCAATTCAAAAGCATACCAGTGTGAGTAGATAAATAGGTACCACTGTGGTGGGAAGGTAAAAGGTATTTCCGTGCACTCTGGTTTCCGTCACGGTGTTCCGCTGTGCCAGAAGCGGTTTAGTCATGCTGCCCACATGACCTGGAAAGCTGTCTGTGGACAAACGCTGGCTGCCTCTGCCTGAAAGCAAGATGAGCGCCACAACCCATAATCACCTTTGACTGGACTTAACCATCCAGGGGTCCTTTACCTTTACCTTTTTACTACTCCTTATATGATTGAATTGTTGATTTATTTGTTTCATTGTTGCTTTCAAAAGATCCCAGGGCAGTGTGCAACATTAAGAACACATTTTATGTAGCATCAATAATAAAATCATAATAAAAAGCATAATACAGTGGTACCTCAGGTTACAGATGCTTCAGGTTACAGACTCCGCTAACCCAGAAATAGTACCTTGGGTTAAGAACTTTGCTTCAGGATGAGAACAGAAATCAGGCAGCGGTGGTGTGGCGGCAGCGGGAGGCCCCATGAGCTAAAGTGGTACCTCAGGTTAAGAACAGTTTCAGGTTAAGAACAGACCTCCACAGCGAATTAAGTTCTTAACCCGAGGTACCACTGTAGTCCTCATCTGCAACATACATTTAAAGCACTATCATACCACTTTAAACAGTCATGGCTTCTCCCAAAGTACCCTGGGGGCTGTAGGGGTTTTTTGTTTTTGTTTTGAAGAGTGTCCAGGGGTGTCTGTTCTCCTCAGAGAGATTCAATTCTCAGAGTGGTTTAACAGTTAATCCTTCCTCCCAGGGAACTTTGAGAATTATAGCTCTGTGAGAGGGTCTCCTAGGAACTCTCAGCACCCTTCACAAACTACAGTTCCTGCATTTTTTCAGGGGAACTGTTTAAAGTGGTATGATTCTGCTTCAAATGTATAGTGCAGATGGGGCCTTTTTATGTTCTTCATAATGATAAGCATCACTGGGGCTGAAAGCATTTCTTTCAATGCAGCATTGAAAAATATAGAGCAAACCTAAAAGGGAAAAAATGTGAAGATGTTGAGTCCAGTTTTTCCACAATTCAACATTCATCCAATTTCTTTCCTTCTTTTGTTTCATTGCTGCCACCTCCTGCACCCCCCAAGCTGGTTAACTGGAAGATTTGTTCATTCATCATAAGAATGCAGCAGCCCAATCTGAGCAGAAAATCCACATGGAGGAAGAAATAGTGTAAGAAAGAAAGAATGCATTGTGGTTTATTGGCAGATGGATACAATTAGCTTTTTTGAAAGAGGAGGCCTATATGTAGAAAAAAAATAGTTGAGGTGTGTATGTGTGTGCGCACACACATGATGGAAGATGATCTATTAAATCATTTTGATTTATCTCTGCTTCACATTTTTCCAGTCTTAAATTTGACGTACCTTCAGCAATTGCTTTAAAAAAAAAGTCATAAGAATGTGCCAGCATTTTGCTTTCAATTTCATGTATAATACATATTTTTGTATACTGTTTATAATAATGTACACATCTTTGAAAGCAGGTTTCCCCTAATATAATGCATTTTCTGTATATTATTTCCACCCTGGCAGGCATTTTTATACAGTACAGTCATACCTTGCTTTTCAAACAGCTTAGTTCTCAAACGTTTTGGCTGCCAAATGTCACAAACAAAGTGACTGTTCCAGTTTGCGAACTGTTTTTGGAAGCTGAATGTCTGATGGGGCTTCAGCGGCTTCCGATTGGCTGCAGGAGTTTCCTGCAGCCAATCAGAAGCTGCACTTTGGTTTCTGAACATTTTGGAAGTCGAACGGACTTCCAGAATGGATTCCGTTCGACTTCCAAGGTACGACTGTATATACTTCTCTCTAATATGCGCATCCTTGTACACA